>NW_017213685.1:0-15391 GCF_001704415.2 Capra hircus | reverse complement strand
GTTATCTTATTTAAGGCGACCACTGCAACCTCTGCTTGCGCCTCCCCAGGGCTTAAGAACTCCCCACTTTATATCCAAAGCCTCCCAGAACATTGCTTAAGTTTGAAAACGATAGTGACAATATTTTTGAGCAAAAGAGCTTTTAAAACAGCTTGCTCCTTGCATAAAATCCCCTCAGGAGGGGCCTCATCCAAAAAAAAAAAAAAAAGGAAGAAAAACAAACAAAAAAAAAATATTCGTAATAAAAAGGACTTTACAAATGCAAGGTGTTTCTCTTGAGGCCAAATAGAACATTTTTTGCCAAAATGTCCTGCTAAACAGAGATAACAAGCCGTACCAAACAACCCCAGGTAGCTCAGGCCTGGACCTCAGTTCCACCACCTTAATAATAATAACTCCTGACTCAGATTCCAGTGGCTAGTCCCCTGCCTGAGGACATTGTAAGACTTGTGCTGGGGCATAGCTTGCTTTCTTTTCAAGAAATTTCGGTAGTGTCTTGTGTAGTAAATTCTGATTATACTGAAAAAATTGAAGTTTTGATCTCGCCACCTGCTAAAACTGTGCAATTAATAATAATAAAAAAAAATAGCACAGCTTTTGCTTTTACCTTATTACCAAACAGAAAAACCAGACAAAAAAAGCCCCAGAGGATCTAGATCTAGCTTTTTGGGTGCAAAAAATTGCAGCTTCTAGGCCTTTAAAAGATTTTTTAATTCAAAGATATAAAATGTCATGGCTGTTAGACAATAGACAAGATGTTTCTTACATTGCTGAGAGACTAGCGCAGCTCCTGGCCAACATATATTACTGAAAAGGAGTTGGTGGGATTAGAAAAGGTGGTATGCAGGATAAAAATGCTATAGAGTAAGAGGTGAGAGAGTTTAAAACCTTGGTGAATAGTGAGCTCCCCGTTGCTGGAAGTATTCAAGCAAAGATTAAATGGTTACTTGTCATCTAAAAGGCTATAGACCAGATTTGGGTTATAAAAAGATCATTAAAAAAGCTTATAAAGATATTGTGTAACACCTCTTTTCTTCTTATATTTAGGTCTGCCAAAAGTTTTAAAATTGATAATGTCCTTTTAAAGCTGCTGAGAGATTGTTTACTAACTTTAAATGATTTCCAAAAATTATTAGGTGATATTAATTGGATATGCCCACATTTAAAACTGACTTCTGTAGATTTAAAGCCTTTTGTTTGATTGCTAAAAAAAAAAAAAACAATCCTAATCCCAGTTCTAAAAAAAAAGGTTGACTAGTGAGACAGAGTTGGCTTTTGTTAAAGTGAATGAGGCTTTAAATGATCAGTAATTAAGATTAATATTGCCAAAAGAGGAGATTAAATTATTCTTGCCACAAAATGTATACCTACAGGATGCTTGTGACAAGAAGGCCCATTGGTTCCATCTACCAATGACCCCCAAAAAAATAGTTTTATCTTATCCCAACTTGGTGGAACAATGGCCTCTGCCTAAGGAAAAATTACTGACATATTAATTAAAAAGATTAATTCAAGTATACTGATTTATTACATTGTTTAGTAAAGAGCCATCAAAAATTGTAATTCCATATAACAGAGAACAACTTGATGCTTTTCAAATGTTTGATGATTGGCAGATTGCTATAGGAAATTCTTGTGATCAGATCTTGCATCATTTACCCTCACATGCTTTGTTAATTCAAAAATTAAAAAAGGAGAAATTAAGTATAGTTTTCCCCCATCAGATTTTACAACATGTTCTCTTTGTAATAAGTTGAATGCTGATTCATTTGGAACAGTAAAATAAAAAGCCATTGGTAAAGCAAAAAGATCTCCTCCAGATAACAAAAAGATACCGACCCAGAATTTACTGCGGGTCGAGGAAGTGTTTATATTTTTTCCACAGGGTGCAGATTCGTCAATTTGATCCCGGACAGACTGATTCGCCACAAAAGAAAAAGGGAACTTCTCTGCCTCCACCGCGCGGGAAACAGCCGCGCACCAAAAAGCTGCGGGCGGGGCCAGCCTTACTGACTGACGGGACCCAGTGCTCCGCCAGCGTCCATCTGAGAAAACTATGGGATAGAGACTTGATGAGAAAAAGAGATGTATGGGAACTGTATACTATTTGCTCATATTTTCGTGTAGCTTGGCCGCCGCACGCGATGGCAGAAGAGGCAAAAAAAAAAAAAAAACATCAAGATCCCGGCGGGACTAACAGCTGCTGCAGCGCAAACTCCAACCGAAAAATGACTCTATTTACTCTATTTTGGCTTGTCTATCCTCTCCTTATGTTCTTCTTTTCACCAATGATTCCAGAAAACTTAACGTACCTAATGTAGCGACTTGTGAACCATGGATGTTTTCATCTTGTTTAACTCCTCAAAAGTAATGTCTGCTCTTTTGTGGTTTTAAAGATGTCCTGTAACTGTAACAACTTATTGATATGATAATTATGTTCTTCCTGTGTTACAACAACTGTATGGCAGCAATCATTGACTCAACAAGTGTAAATGCCCAATATGTTAAAAATCAAGTTTTCTGTGTTTTGGAACAGCTCAGATATTAGTTTAGACTTAGGGAAACTGCATTACCAGATTCAGACCTTGGAACACTCCCGATTAGATTTTACCACCGCAGGAGAAGCCAATGACTTTTCCCACACTTTCTCTAACTTCATTTCTTGAAGACTGTTCTGTCTACTGTTTATAATCTTGCTCCTCATAATCATACTTCCCTGTATTGTCTAGATTCTTCGGCAGAGCATTCCGGAATCTCGAGACCGAACTGCACCTGATTTTAAACATAAATAATTAATTATTTAAAATTAAAAAGGGTGAGATGCCGGGAGCCAGTGTGAGGAATCCCGCCCATGACAAGGTCATGAGGAAGGAAGCTGACATACGCAAGGCGTGCTCAGACTTCAGGGACCCCTCTGGAAATTCCTAAGCATGTACCCCAACAAAAATCTGCCGGCTTTTGTGCTCTGCTTTTTCCACTCTTCTGACATTTTCTGGAAAAAGTCAATTCAGGGCTTTAGTCTTCTGCATTTGAAAGAGTGTTTTCAATCCAAAAACCCTCTGATGGCTTTCTAGCCTGCCTGCAGGACTCGTACAGCTGCGCATGTGATTGTTTGAGGCCTCCTGACCGCAGGAGGCACAGGAAGCTTAAAACATCCTAGGAATGTAGGAGCTTCCGAGGAGTCAAAATCTTTAGAATAGGACTGATTAAAGGTTTCATTTTTTGGGTCAATGCTTGCTGCCAAATTTTCATATCCTTTATTTTTAGATATAGTTGGTATATAGAAAAACAAGTAGTAGACCTGGTATTAGCAACATTAGATCTTCGAGTTAAGTACCTTCTTTGTTATATCCCACTGCACCTTTGTTCTATAGAGATGTAACTTTAATGCTTTAAGGAGATGCAAATTAAAGAAAAACACTTCAGGGGAAACAAAATCAACATTCATTAAGGAAGAGAGATAAAAAGTGTTAACAAGCTTCTTGGCCAGAAGATAATGTAAATCACCTGAGACCTTTTGTATACAAAATGATGTATAGAAAGAGTCTGGGCTGGCGAACGCTACATAATTCTGTGTTACCCATTGATCTCCGTGTTTTACCAAAAGTATAAAAGGCCTTCTGAACAATAAAGGACGGGGGCCAGGGGCCGGGGACCAGTTTCTCGGACCAGTTTCTCGAACTAGTCTCTCGGCCTGGTTTCTTGGGACTCTGGCTCCCCCATGTCTCTCTCTCTCCTCTTCTCTCCCCTTCCCTCTCTCTGCTCTTTACTTTAACTTCAGGCTGAATCTCCATCTGGGGCGCGGAGGCTCGCCAGGTCTACTTACTTGCCCCGGCTGTTAAGACCCGCGCGAAAGGGAGCTTAAGGCGAGGCACCCTTAGATATTCAAGCGGGCGCCGGTGGCCCAGCGTAGATGGTGCAAATTCCTTGTCTGGAATTTTATTGGCCTTCCGCGTAAACCAAGCTATTCAGCCCTCTTCCTCCACTTAATCTTCTTACTACACTATAGTTTCCTAATCTAATCTTACATTAATAAATAAACAAGTCTTTCCACGCCAACGCCGTCCACCCTTCGAATTCCCTGGATCCACCGGGGCTGGACCCCGGCAGGCGGGACCCTTCTGCTTCCTCTCGAGTGCATACGGGTATATCGGGGAACTTCTTGAGTTGCAGCAAGGGTGTGAAGGAACCTTTGGACGGTTCAGGGGGTAGGTGTGATTGGCCTCGAGATGCTTCAGCAATAATTCGCCTCTGTTCGCCTGGAGGGGAGAACCTCCAGGATTTTCTCGACTTGCGGCAGGTGCTCTCGACTTACGACGGGGACCTCAGGGAACCCGCTCTGGTGGCCTCAGGAAAGGCAGGTCCCCATGCGAGTTGCTAGGGGACCTCCCTGGATTCCTCTACCGTAGATGCCGGAACCTAAGACCTTGTCTGGAGTTGGGGCCGGAACGTGAGGATTTCTCTCCAGGCCTGACATGGATCCTGGGGGTACTTCTGGAGTCTTAGGCGATTCAGTCCTCATCTCGAGTGGGGGCATTCACGTGCGCTTTCCTCCCGAGCTCTAGAACCAGTGTCAGTCTTCCGGCCCGACGATCAAGGGATCTGTGGCTTTCCCTTTGGGCATTCCCACCAAGTTTTCCAAACAGGCTTTCCCACAGGGCTGTCCCAAGTGCCACCGTTGTGTGGGTCGATAATCCTGCATGAATGTCGAGGCAGTGCAGGGAAAACAGGTGTCCCTGGCATGGACTGAGACATCTGGAGGACTCTGGGAATGGTGGCACGACCCTGGAGTTCCTCTGGCCTTTCCTGTGGAGAGCGCCTGTTCTTGAGAGGCGACGGGAACACCGGGAATTCTTTCCCGACCCACACACTGAAAGGATTCCCCGTCTCGAGCTAGGAGGCGGAAACGGGGCTCCTCTGGATGTGGGCGGGACTCTCGTCCTTCCTCTCGAGTGGAGACGGGTATGTCGGGAACTTCTTGAGTTGCCAGAAAGGGTGTGAAGGATCCTTTGGAAGTTCCTGAGGTTAGGTGTGATTAGCCTCGAGACACCTCAGCGGAAATGGGCCTCATCTCGCCTGGAGGGGAGAACCTCCTGGATTTTCTCGAGTTGTGGCACGTGCTCTGGACTTACGACGGGGACCTCAGGGACCCGCTCTGGTGGCCTCAGGAAAGACCATTCCCCATGCGAGTTGCTCGGGGGCCTCTCGGGATTCCTCTTCCATCGATGCCAGGGTCTAAGACCTTGTGTGGAGTCGGTGCTGGAACCTGAGGATTCCTCTCCAGTGCTGACATGGATCTTGGGGTACTTCTGGAGTCTCCCCAGGGGAGTCAGTCCTCGTCTCGAGTGGGGCATGCACGTGCGCTTTACTCTCGAGCTGTAGCAGCAGTGTCACGCTTCCCTTCGCGTGGCTCAAGGGATCTGTGGCTTTCCCTCGAGGCTTTCCCAGGAGGCTTTCCCACGAGGCTTTCCCACAGGGCTGTCCCACGTGCCACCGTGGTGTGACTCGATCCTCGGCTTGAATGTCGAGGCAGTGGAGGGAAAACAGGTTTCCCTGGAATGGACTGAGACATCTGCGGGACTCTGGGAATGGTGGCACGACCCTGGAGTTCTTCTTCGCCTTTCCTGTGGAGAGTGCCTCCTCTTGAGATGCGACGGGAATGCCGGAATTCTTTCCCCGACCACGCAGGGAAAGGATCCTCCTCTCGAGCAAGGAGGCGGAAACGGGGTTCCTCTGGATGTGAGGCGGGATTCTCGTGCTTCCTCTCGAGTGGAGACGGGTAATGTCGGGGAACCTCTTGAGTTGCAGCAAGGGTGTGAAGGACCCTTTGGAAGTTCCAGAGGTTAGGTGTGAATTAGCCTCGAGACGCCTCAGCGGAAATGGGCCTCATCTCGCCTGGAGGGGAGAACCTCTTGGATTTTTCTCGAGTTGCGGCAGGTGCTCTCGACTTACGACGGGGACCCCTGGGACCCGCTCTGGAGGCCTCAGTAAAGGCCAGTTCCCATGCGAGTTGCTCGGGGGCCTCTCGGGATTCCTCTCCCGTCGATGCTGGGGTAAGACCTTGTGTGGAGTCAGTGTCCGGAACCTGAGGATTCCTCTCCAGTGCTGACATGGATCTTGGGGTACTTCTGGAGTCTCCCCAGGGGAGTCAGTCCTCGTCTTGAATGGGGGCATGCACGTGCGCTTTCCTCCCGAGCTGTTAGCAGCAGTGTCAGCGCTTCCCTTCGCGTAAATCAAGGATCATGGGCTTTCCCAAGGAGGCTTTCCACGAGCTTTCCCACGAGGCCTTTCCCACAGGGCTGTCCACGTGCACCGTTGGTGTGAGTCGATCCTCGGCTTGAAAGTCGAGGCAGTGCAGGGAAAATAGGTTTCCCTGGAATGGATTCGGAGACATCTGGTTGTCTCTGGAATGGTGGCACTACCCTGGAGTTCCTCTCGCCTTTCCTGTGGAGAGTGCCTCCTCTTGAGATGCGAAGGGAACGCCGGGAATTCTATCCCGACCACGCAGGGAAAGGATCCCTCCTCTCAAGCTAGGAGGCGGAAACGGGGGCTCCTCTAGGATGTGGGTGGAATCTCGTGCTTCCTTCTCGAGTGGAGACGGGTATGTCGGGGAACTTCTTGAGTTGCAGCAAGGGTGTGAAGGACCCTTTGGAAATTCCAGATATGAGATGTGATTAGCCTCGAGACGCCTCTGCGGAAATGGGCCTCATCTCGCCTGGAGGGGAGAACCTCCTGGATTTTCTCGAGTTGCGGCACGTGCTCTCTAATAACGTCGGGAACCTCAGGGAGCCCGCTCTGGTGGCCTCAGGAAAGGCAAGTCCCCATGCGAGTTTGCTCGGGGCTCACAGGGCCTCTCGGGTTTCCTCTCCGTCGATGCGGGGACTAAGACCTTGTGTGGAGTAGTGCCGGAACCTGAGGATGCCTCTCCAGTGCTGACATGGATCTTGGGGTACTTCTGGAGTCTCCCCAGGGAGTCAGTCCTCGTCTCGAGTGGGGGCATGCACGTGCGCTTTCCTCCCGAGCTGTAGCAGCAGTGTCACGCATTCCCTTCGCGAGGATCAACGGGATCTGTGGCTTTCCCTCGAGGCTTTCCCACGAGGCTTTCCCACGAGGCTTTCCCACAGGGCTGTCCCACGTTCCACCGTGGTGTTAGTCGATCCTCCGGCTTGAAAGTCGAGGCAGTGCAGGGAAAACAGGTTTCCCTGGAACGGACTGAGTACATTCTGGGGGACTCTGGGAATGTGGCACGACCCTGGAGTTCCTCTCGCCTTTCCTGTGGAGAGCGCCTCCTCTTGAGATGCGACGGGAACGCCGGGAATTCTTTCCCGACCACGCAGGGAAAGGATCTCTCCTCTCGAGCTAGGAGGCGGAAACGGGGCTCCTCTCGGATGTAGGCGGGACTCTCGTGCTTCCTCTCGAGTGGAGACGGGTATGTCGGGGAACTTCTTGAGTTGCAGCAAGGGTTGTGAAGGACCCTTTGGAAGTTCCAGATCGTTAGGATGTGATTAGCCTCGAAGTCGCCTCATGCGGATAATGGGCCTCATCTCTGCCTGGAGGGGAGAACCTCCTGGATTTTCTCGAGTTGCGGCAGGTGCTCTCGACTTACGACGGAGACCTCATGGTACCCGCTCTGGTGGCCTCAGGAAAGGCCAGTCCCCATAGCGAGTTGCTCGGGGGCCTCTCAGGATTCCTCTCCCTTCCGATGCCGGTGGCTAAGATCTTGTGTGGAGTTGGTTGCCGGAACCTGAGCATTCCTCTCCAGTGCTGACATGGATCTTGGGGTACTTCTGGAGTCTCCCCAGGGAGTCAGTCCTCGTCTCGAGTGGGGCATGCACGTGCGCTTTCCTCCCGAGCTGTAGCAGCAAGTGTCACGCTTCACTTCGCGTGGATCAAGGGATCTATGGCTTTCCAAGGAGGATTTCCCACGAGGCTTTTCCCACGAGGCTTTCCCACAGGGCTGTCCCACGTGCCACCGTGGTGTGAATCGATTCCTCAGCCTTGAAAGTCGAGGCAGTGCAGGGAAAACAGGTTTCCCTGGAATGGACTGGAGACATCTTGGGGGAATCTGGGAAATGGTGGCACGACCCTGGAATTCCTCTCGCCTTTTCCTGTGGAGAGCGCCTTCTCTTGAGATGCGACGGGAACGCCGGGAATTCCTTTCCCGACCACGCAGGGAAACGATACCTCCTCTCGAGCTAGGAAACGGAAACGGGGCTCCTCTGGATGTGGGTGGGATTATCGTGCTTCCTCTCGAGTGGAGACGGGTATGTTGGGCATCTTCTTGAGTTGCAGCAAGTGTGTGAAGGACCTTTGGAATTTCCAGATATTAGGTGTGATTAGCCTCGAGACTCCTCAGCGGAAATGGGCCTCATCTCGCGTGGAGGGGAGAACCTCCTGGATTTTCTCGACTTGGGGCAGGTGCTCTCGACTTATGATGGGACAACAGGGACCCGCTCTGGTGGCTTCAGGAAAGGCCAGTCCCCATGCGATTTGTTCGGGGGCCTCTCGGGATTCCTCTCCCGTCGATGCCGGGGCCTAAGACCTTGTGTGGAGTCGGTGCCGGAACCTGAGGATTCCTCTCCAGTGCTGACATGGATCTTGGGAAACTTCTGGAGTCTCCCCTGGGAGTCAGTCCTCGTCTCGAGTGGGGGCATGCACGTGCGCTTTCCTCCCGAGTGTAGCAGAAGTGTCACGCTTCCCTTCGCGTGGATCAAGGGATCTGTGGCTTTCCCTCGAGGCTTTCCCACGAGGCTTTCCCACGAGGCTTTCCCACAGGGCTGTCCCAGGTGCCCCCTTCATGTGAGTCGATCCCCGGCTTGAAAGTCGAGGCAGTGCAGGGAAAATAGGTTTCCCTGGAAGGGACTGAGACATCTGATTGTCTCTGGGGATGGTGGCACGACCTTGGAGTTCCTCTCGCCTTTCCTGTGGAGAGCCCCTCCTCTTCAGATGCGACGGGAACGCCGGGAATTCTTTCCCGACCACGCAGGGAAAGGATCCCTCCTCTCGAGCTAGGAGGCAGAAACGGGGCTCCTCTGGATGTGGCCGGGACTCTCGTGCTTCCTCTCGAGTGGAGATGGGTATGTCGGGGAACTTCTTGAGTTGCAGCAAGGTTGTGAAGGACCCTTTGGAAGTTCCAGAGGTTAGGTGTGATTAGCCTCGAGACGCCTCAGCGAAAATGGGCCTCATCTCGCTTGAAGGGGAGAACCTCCTGGATTTTCTCGAGTTGCAGCAGGTGCTCTCGACTTAAGACGTGGACCTCAGGGACCCGCTCTAGTGGCCTCAGGAAAGGCCAGTCCCCATGCGAGTTGCTCGGGGGCCTCTCAGGATTCCTCTCCCGTCTATGCCGGTGCCTAAGAACTTGTGTGGAGTCGGTGCCGGAACCTGAGCATTCCTCTCCAGTGCTGACATGGATCTTGGGGTACTTCTGGAGTCTCCCCAGGGGAGTTAGTCATCGTCTTGTAGTGGGGGCATGCAAGTGAGCTTTCCTCCCGAGCTGTAGCAGCAGTGTCACGCTTCCCTTCGCGAGGATCAAGGGATCTGTGGCTTTCCCTCAAGGCTTTCCCGCGATGCTTTCCCACGAGGCTTTCCCACAGGGCTGTCCCACGTGCCACCGTGGTGTGAGTCGATCCTCGGCTTGAAAGTGGAGGCAGTGCAGGGAAAACAGGTTTCCCTGGAATGGACTGAGACATCTGGGGGACTCTGGGAATGGTGGCACGACCCTGGAGTTCCCCTCGCCTTTCCTGTGTGAGCGCCTCCTCTTGAGTTGCGACGGGAATGCCGGGCATTCTTTCCCGAACAAACAGGGAAAGGATCCCTCCTCTCGAGCTAGGAGGGGGAATCGGGGCTCCTCTGAATGTGGGCGGGACTCTCATGCTTCCTCTCGAGTGGAGACGGGTTTGTTTGGGATCTTCTTGAGTTGCAGCAAGGGTGTGAAGGACCCTTTGTAAGGTCCAGAGTTTAGGTGTGATTAGCCTTGAGACACCTCAGTGGAAATGGTCCTCATCTCGCCTGGAAGGGAGAACCTCCTGGATTTTCTCAAGTTGCGGCAGGTGCTCTCGACCCACGACGGGGCCCTCAGGGACCCGCTCTGGTGGCCTCAGGAAAGGCCAGTCCCCATGCAAGTTGTACGGGACCTCTCGGATTCCTCTCCCGTCGGTGCCGGGGCCAAGGCCTTGTGTGGAGTCGGTTCCGGAACCTGAGGATTTCTCTTCCAGTGCTGACATGGATCTTGGGGTACTTCTGGAGTCTCCCAGGGGAGTCAGTCCTCGTCTCGAGTGGGGGCATGCACGTGCGCTTTCCTCCCGAGCTGTAGCAGCAGTTCACGCTTCCCTTCGCGAGGATCAAGGGATCTGTGGCTTTCCCTCGAGGCTTTCCCACGAGGCTTTCCCACGAGGCTTTCCCACAGGTTGCTCCCACGTGCCACCGTGGTGTGAGATCGATCCTCGGCTTGAAAGTCGAGGCAGTGCAGGGAAAACAGGTTTCCCTGGAATGGACTGAGACATCTGGGGGACTCTGGGAATGGTGGCACGACCCTGGAGTTCCTCTCGCCTTTCCTGTGGAGAGCGCCTCCTCTTGAGATGCGACGGGAACGCCGGGAATTCCTTTCCCGACCACGCAGGGAAAGGATACCTCCTCTCGAGCATAGGAAGCGGAAACGGGGCTCCTCTAGGATGTGGCGGGACTCTCGTGCTTCCCTCTCGAGTGGAGACGGGTATGTCGGGGAACTTCTTGAGTTGCAGCAAGGTGTGTGAAGGACCCTTTGGAAGTTCCAGAGGTTAGGTGTGATTTAGCCTCGAGACTGCCTCAGCGGAAATGGGCCTCATCTCGCGTGGAGGGGAGAACCTCCTGGATTTTCTCGAGTTGCGGCAGGTGCTCTCGACTTACGACGCGGACCTCAGGGACCCGCTCTGGTGGCCTCAGGAAAGGCCAGTCCCCAGCGAGTTTGCTTGCGGGGCTCTCGGGATTCCTCTGCCGTCGATGCCGGGACCTAAGACCTTGTGTGGAGTCCGGTGCCGGAACCTGAGGATTCCTCTCCAGTGCTGACATGGATCTTGGGGTACTTCTGGAGTCTCCCCAGGGGAGTCAGTTCCTCGTCTCGATGGGGGGCATGCACGTGCGCTTTCCTCCCGAGCTGTAGCAGCAGTGTCACGCTTCCCTTCGCGTGGATCAAGGGATCTGTGGCTTTCCCTCAGAGTTTCCCACTAGGCTTCCCACGAGGCTTTCCCACAGGGCTGTCCCACGTACCACCGTGGTGTGAGTCGATCCTCCGCTAGAAAGTCGAGGCATGCCAGGGAAAACAGGTTTCCCTGGAATGGACTGAGACATCTGGGGGACTCTGGGAATGGTGGCACGACCCTGGAGTTCCTCTCGCCTGTCCTGTGGAGAGCGCTCCTCATGAGATGCGCCGGGAATCGCCGGGAATTCTTTCCCGACCACGCAGGGAAAGGATCCCTCCTCACGAGCTAGGAGGCGCAAACGGGGCTCCTCTGCATGTGGGCGGGACTCTCGTGCTTCCTCTCGAGTGGAGACGGGTACGTCGGGAACTTACTTGAGTTGCAGCAAGGTTGTGAAGGACCCTTAGGAAGTTCAAGAGGTTAAGGTGTGATTAGCCTCGAGACCTCTCAGCGAAATGGGCCTCATCTCGCCTGGAGGGGAGAACCTCCTGGATTTTCTCGAATTGCGGCAGGTGCTCTCGACTTACGACGGGGACCTCAGGGACCGCTCTGGTGGCCTCAGGAAAGGCCAGTCCCCATGCGAGTTGCTCGGGGGCCTCTCGGGATTCCTCTCCCGTCGATGCCGGGGCCTAAGAACTCTTGTGTGGAGTCGGTGCCGGAACCTGAGGATTCCTCTCCAGTGCTGCACATGGATCTTGGGGTACTTCTGGAGTCTCCCCAGGGAAGTCAGTCCATCGTCTCGAGTGGGGCATGCACCTGCGCTTTCCTCCCTAGCTGTAGCAGCAGTGTCATGCTCCGTTCGCGTGGATCAAGGATCTGTGGCTTTCCCTCGAGGGCTTTCCCACGAGGACTTTCCCACAGGGCTGTCCACGTGCCACCGTGGGTGTGAGTCATCCTCGGCTTGAAAGTCGAGGCAGTGCAGGGAAAACAGGTTTCCCTGGAATGGACTGAGACATCTGGGGACTCTGGGAATGTGGCACGACCCTGGAGTTCCTCTCGCCTTTCCTGTGGAGAGCGCCTCCTCTTGAGATGCGAGGGGAACGCCGGAATTCTTTCCGAACACGAGGTGAAAGGTTCCCTCCTCCGAGCTAGGAGGCGGAAACAGGGGCTCCTCTGGATGTGGCGGGACTCTCGTGCTTCCTCTCGAGTGGAGACGGGTATGTCGGGGAACTTCTTGAGTTGCAGCAAGGGTGTGAAGGACCCTTTCGAAGTTCCAGAGGTTAGATGTGATTAGCCTCGAGACGCCTCAGCGGAAATGGGCCTCATCTCGCCTGGACGGGAGAACCTCCTGGATTTTCTCGAGTTGCGGCAGGTGCTCTCGACTTACGACGGGGACCTCAGGGACCCGCTCTGGTGGCCTCAGGTAAAGGCAGTCCCCATGCGAGTTGCTCGGGGGCCTCTCGGGATTCCTCTCCCGTCGATGCCGGGGCCTAAGACCTTGTGGCGGAATCGGTGCCGAAACCTGAGGATTCCGTCTCCAGTGCTGACATGGATCTTGGCGTACTTCTGGAGTCTCCCCAGGGGAGTCAGTCGTCGTCTCGAGTGGGGGCATGCACGTGTCGCTTTCCCCCGAGCTGTGGCAGCCAGTGTCATGATTCCCTTCTCGTGGATCAAGGGACCTGTGGCTTTCCCTCGAGGCTTTCCCACGAGGCTTTCCCAGGAGGCTTTCCCACAGGGCTGTCCCACGTGCCAACCGTGGTGTGAGTCGAATGCTCGGCTTGAAAGTCGAGGCAGTGCAGGGAAAACAGGTTTCCCTGGAATGGACTGAGACATCTGTGGGACTCTAGGTAATGGTGGCCACGACCCTGGAGTTCCTCTCGCCTTTCCTGTGGAGAGCGCCTCCTCTTGAGATGCGAGGGAAACGCCGGGAATTCTTTCCCGACCACGCAGGGAAAGGATCCCTGCTCTCGAGCTAGGTAGGCTGGAAACGGGGCTCCATCTGGATGCTGAGCGGGACTCTCGTGCTTGCCTCTCGAGTGGAGACGGGTATGTGGGGAACTTCTTGAGTTGCAGCAAGGGTGTGAAGGACCCTTTGGAAGTTCCAGAGGTTAGGTGTGATTAGCCTCGAGACGCCTCAGCGGAAATGGGCCTCATCTCGCCTGGAGGGGAGAACCTCCTGGATTTTCTCGAGTTGCGGCAGGTGCTCTCGACTTACGACGGGGGACCTCAGGGACCCGCTCTGTGGCCTCAGGAAAGGCCAGTCCCCATGCGAGTTGCTCGGGGACTCTCGGGATTCCACTCCCGTATATGCCGGGGCCTAAGTCCTTGTGGAGTCGGTGCCGGAACCTGAGGATTCCTCTCCAGGCTGACATGGATCTTGGGGTACTTCTGGAGTCTCCCCAGGGGGGTCAGTCCTCGTCTCGAGGGGGGCATGCACGTGCGCTTTCCTCCCCGAGCTGTAGCAGCAGTGTCACGCTTCCCTTCGCGTGGATCAAGGGATCTGTGGCTTTCCCTCGAGGCTTTCCCACGAGGCTTTCCCACGAGGCTTTCCCACAGGGCTGTCCCACGTGCCACCGTGGTGTGAGTCGATCCTCGGCTTGAAAGTCGAGGCAGTGCAGGGAAAACAGTTTTCCTGGAATGGACTGAAATATCTGGGGGACTCTGGGAATGGTGGCACGACCCTGGAGTTCCTCTAGCCTTTCCTGTGGAGAGCGCTTCCTCTTGAGATGCGACGGGAACGCCGGAATTCTTTCCCGACCACGAGGGAAATGATCCCTCCTCTCGAGCTAGGAGGCGGAAAAGGGGCTCCTCTGGATGTGGGCGGGACTCTCGTGCTTCCTCTCGAGTGGAGACGGGTATGTCGGGAACTTCTTGAGTTGCAGCAAGGGTGTGAAGGACCCTTTGGAAGTTCCAGAGGTAGGTGTTATTAGCCTCGAGTCGCCTCAGCGGAAATGGGCCTCATCTCGCCTGGAGGGGAGAACCTCCTGGATTTTCTCGAGTTGCGGCAGGTGCTCTCGACTTACGACAGGGACCTCAGGACCCGCTCTGGTGGCCTCAGAAAGGCCAGTCCCCATGCGAGTTGCTCAGGGCCTCTCGGGTTCCTCTCCGTCGATGCCAGGGCCTAAGACCTTGTGTGGAGTCGGTGCCGGAACCTGAGGATTCCTCTCCAGTGCTGACAAGGATCTTGGGGTACTTCTGGAGTCTCCCACGGGAGTCAGTCCTCATCTCGAGTGGGGGCATGCACGTGCGCTTTCCTCCCGAGCTGTAGCAGCAGTGTCACGCTTCCCTTCGCGTGGATCAAGGTATCTGCGGCTTTCCCTCGAGGCTTTGCACGAGTCTTTTCCGAGGCTTTCCACACTTTCCAAAGGGCTGTCCCACGTGCCACGTGTTGTGTGTCGATCCTCGGCTGAAAGTTGAGGCAGTGCAGGAGAAACAGGTTTCCCTGGAATGGACTGAGACATCTGGGGCTCTGGGAATGTGGCACGAACCCTGGAGTTCCTCTCGCCTTTCCTGTGGAGAGCGCCTCCTCTTGAGATGAGACGGGAACTCCGGGAATCTTGACCGACCACAGGAAAGGATCCCTCCTCTCGAGCTAGGAGGCAGAAACGGGGCTCCTCTGGATGTGGGCGGGACTCTCGTGCTTCCTCTCGAGTGGAGACGGGTATGTGGGGAACTTCTTGAGTTGCAGCAAGGGTGTGAAGGACCCTTTGAAGTTCCAGAGGTTAGGTGTGATTAGCCTCGAGACGCCTCAGCGGAAATGGGCCTCATCTCGCCTGGAGGGAGAACCTCCTGGATTTTCTCGAGTTGCGGCAGGTGCTCTCGACTTACGACGGGGACCTCAGGGACCCGCTCTGGTGCCCTCAGGAAAGGCCAGGCCCCATGCGAGTTGCTCGGGCCTCTCGGGATTCCTCTCCGTCGATGCCGGGGCCTAAGATCTTGTGTGGAGTCGGTGCCAGAACCTGAGGATTCCTCTCCGTGCTGACATGGATCTTGGGGTACTTCTGAGTCTCCCCGGAGGAGTCAGTCCTCGTCTCGAGGGGGGCATGCACGTGCGCTTTCCTCCGAGCTGTAGCAGCAATGTCACGCTTTCCTTCACGTGGATCAAGGGATCTGTGGCTTTCCCTCGAGGCTTTCCACGAGGCTTTCCCAAGAAGCTTTCCCACAGGGCTGTCCCACGTGCCACCGTGGTGTGAGTCGATCCTCGGCTAGGCAGTGCAGGCGAAGCAGTGCAGGGAAACAGGTTTCCCTGGAATGGACTGAGACATCTGGGGACTCTG
>NW_017213684.1:0-15392 GCF_001704415.2 Capra hircus | reverse complement strand
CGCTGAGGCGTCTCGAGCTAATCACACCTAACCTCTGAACTTCCCAAATGGTCCTTCACACCCTTGCTGAAACTCAAGAAGTTCCCGACATACCCGTCTCCACTCGAGAGAAAGCACGTGAGTCCCGCCACATCCAGAGGAGCCCGTTTCAGCCCCCTAGCTCTAGAGGAGGGATCCTTTCCCTGCGTGGTCGGGAAAGAATTCCCTTCGTTCTCGTCGCATCTCAAGAGGAGGCGCTCTCCACAGGAAAGGCGAGAGGAACTCCAGGGTCGTGCCACCATTCCAGAGTCCCCAGATGTCTCAGTACATTCCAGGGAAACCTATTTTCCCTGCACTACCTCGACTCTCAAGCGAGGATCGACTCACAACACCGTGGCACGTGGGACAGCCCTGTGGGAAAGCCTGTGGGAAAGCCTCATGGGAAGCCTCGAGGGAAAGCCACAGATCACTGAATTCACTCGAGCGGGAAAGCCTGACACTGCTGGTAAAGATCGGGAGGAAAGGGCACGTGCAAGCCCCACTCGAGACGGAGGAATGACTCCCCTGGGGAAACTCCAGAAGTACTCCAATTTCCATGTCTGCACTGGAGAGGAATCCTCATGTTCCGGCACGGACTCCACACAAGGTCTTAGGCCCCGCATCGACGGGAGAGGAATCCCGAAAGGCCCCCCATGCAACTCGCTTGGGGACTGGTCCTTTCCTAAGGCCACCAGAGCAGGTCCCTGAGGTCCCGTCGTAAGTCGAGCAGCACTGCCGCAACTCGAGAAAATCCAGGAGATTCTCCCGCCAGCCGATATGAGGCCCATTTCCGCTGAGGCGTCTCGATGTTAATCACACCTAACATCTGGAACTTCCAAAGGGTCCTTCACACCCTTGCTGCACCTCAAGAAGTTCCCCGACATACCCGTCTCCACTCGAGAGGAAGTACGAGTGTCCCGCCCTCATCCAGAGGAGCCCCCATTTACGCCTACTAGCTCGAGAGAAGGGACCCTTTCCTTGTGTGTTCGGGAAAAAATTCTCGGTGTTCCCGTCGCAACTCAAGAGGAGGCACTCTCCACAGGAAAGGCGAGAGGAACTCCAGGGTCGTGCCACCATTCCCAGAGACCCCCAGAATGTCTCAGTCCATTCCAGGGAAACCTGTTTTCCCTGCACTGCTTCGACTTTCATGCCGAGGAACGACTCACACCACGGTGGCACGTGGTACAAACCAGTGGGAAGCCTCGTGGGAAAGCCTCGAGGGATAGCCACAGATCCCTTGATCCACGGGAAGGGAAGCGTGAATCTGCTGCTTCAGCTCGGAGGAAAGCGCACATGCATGCCCCCACTCGAGACGACGAAAGACTCCCCTGTGGAGACTCCAGAAGTAGCCCAAGATTCCATGTCAGCACTGGAGAAGAATCCTCAGGTTCCGGCACCGACTCCACACAAGGTCTTAGGCCCGGCATCGACGGGAGAGGAATCCCGTGAGGTCCCCGAGCAACTCGCATGCGGACTGGCCGTTTCCTGAGGCCACCAGAGCGGGTCCCTGAGGTCCCCGTCGTAAGTCGAGAGCACCTGCCGCACGCAACTCGAGAAAATCCAGGAGGTTTTCCCCTACCAGGCGAGATGAGGCCCATTTCCGCAGAGGCGTCTCGAGGCTAATCACACCTATCCTCTGGAACTTCCAAAGGGTCATTCACACCCTTGCTGCAACTCAAGAAGTTCCCCGACATACCCGTCTCCACTTGAGAGGAAGCAGTAGAGTCCCGCTCACATCCAGAGGAGCCCCGTTTGCGCCTCCTAGCTCGAGAGGAGGGATCCTTTCCTTGCGTGGTCGAGAAAGATTTCCCGGCGTTCCCGACGCATTTCAAGAGGTGGCGCTCTCCAGAGGAAAGGTGAGAGGAACTCCATGGTCGTGCCACCAATCCCAGAGTCCCCCAGATGTCTCAGTCCATTCCAGGGAGACCTGTTTTCCCTGCACTGCCTCGACTTTCAAGCCGAGGATCGACTAACACCACGGTGGCACGTGGGACAGCCCTGTGGGAAATCCTCGTGGGAAAGCCTTGTTGGAAAGCATCGTGGGAAAGCCTCGAGGGAAAGCCACTGATACCTTGATCCATGCGACTGGAGCATGACACTCCTGCTACAGCTAGGGAGGAAAGCGCAGGTGCATGCCCCCACTCGAGACGAGGACTGACTCCCCTGGGGAGACTCCAGAAGTACCCCAAAATCCATGTCAGAACTGCACAGGAAACCTCAGATTCCGGAACCGACTCCACACAAGGTCTTAGGCCCCGGCATCGACGGGAGAGGAATCCCGAGAGGCCCCCGAGCAACTCGCATGGGGACTGGCCTTTTCTGAGGCCCCCAGAGCGGGTCCTTGAGGTCCCCGTCGTAAGTCGAGAGCAACTGCCCTATCTCGAGAAATTCCAGGAGGTTCTCCCCTCCAGGCGAGATGAGGCCCATTTCTGCTGAGGCGTCTCGAGGCTAATCACACATAATCTCTGGAACTTCCAAACGGTGCTTCACACCCTGGCTGCAACTCAAGATGTTCCCCGACATACCGTCTCCACTCGAGAGGAAGCACGAGAGTCCCGCCCACATCCAGAGGAGCCCCGTTTCTGCCTACTAGCTCGAGAGGAGGGATCCTTTCCCTGCGTCATCGGGAAAGAAATCCCGGCGTTCCCGTCGCATCTCAAGAGGTGGCGCTCTCCACATGAAAGGCGAGAGGAACTCCAGGGTCGTGCCACCTTTCCCAGAGTCCCCCAGATGTCTCAGTCCATTCCAGGGAAACCTGTTTTCCCTGCACTGCTTCCACATTCAAGCCTAGGATCAACTCACATCACGGTGGCACGTGGGACAACCATGTCGGAAAGCCTCGTGGGAAAGCCTCGTGTGAAAGCCTCCAGGGAAAGCCACAGATCCCTTGATCCACGCGAAGGGAAGCCTGACAATGCTGCTACAGTTCGGGAGGAAATTGCACGTGCATGCCCCCACTCGAGACGAGGACTGACTCCCCTGGGGAGACTCCAGAAGTACTCCCAAGATCCATGTCAGCACTGGAGAGGAATCCTCAGGTTCCGGCACGGACTGCACACAAGGTTCTTAGGCCCTGGCATCGATGGGAGAGGAATCCCGAGAGGCCCCCGTGCAACTCGCTTGGGGACTGGCCTTTCCTGAGGCCACCAGAGCAGGTCCCTGAGGTCCCCGTCGTAAGTCGAGAGCACCTGCCGCAACTCGAGTAAATCTAGGAGGTTCTCCCCTCCAGGCGAGATGAGGACCATTTCCGCTGAGGTGTCTCAAAGCTAATCACACCTAAACTCTGGACGTTACAAAGGATCCTTCACACCCTTGCTGCAACTCAAGAAGATCCCCAACATACCCGGCTCCACTCGAGAGGAAGCACGAGAGTCCCGCCCACATTCAGAGGAGCCCCGATTCCCCCTCCTAGCTCAAGAGGAGGGATCCTTTCCCTCAGTGATCGGGAAAGAGTTCCCAGTGTTCCCGGCGCATCTCAAGAGGAGGCGATCTCCACAGGAAAGGCGAGAGAAACTCCAGGGTCTTGCCACCATTCCCAGAGTCCCCCAGATGTCTCAGTCCATTCCAGGGAAATCTGTTTTCCCTGCACTGCCTCGACTTTCAAGCCGAGGATTGACTCACACAGCGGTGACACGTGGGTCAGCCCTGTGTGAAAGCCTCGTGGGAAAGCCTCGTGGGAAAGCCTCGAGGGAAAACCTCGAGGGAAAACCACAGATCCCTTGATCCACGCGAACGGAAGCGTGACACTGCTGCTACAGCTCTGGAGGCAAGCGCACGTGCATGCCCCCACATGAGACGAGGACTGACTCCCCTGGGGAGTCTCCAGAAGTAGCCCAAGATCCATGTCAGCACTGGAGAGGAATCCTCAGGTTCAGGCACCGACTCCACACAAGGTCTTAGGTCCCGGCATCGATGGGAAAGGAATCCCGAGAGGCCCCCGAGAAACGCGCATGTGGACTGGCCTTAACTGAGGCCACCAGAGCGGGTCCCTGTGATCCCCGTCGTACGTCGAGAGCACCTGCAGCAACTGGAGAAAATCCAGGAGGTTTTCCCCTCCAGGCGAGATGAGGCCCATTTCCGCAGAGGCGTCTCGAGGCTAATCAAACCTAAACTCTGGAACTTCCAAAGGGTCCTTCACACCCTTGATGCAACTCAAGAATTTCCCCGACATACCCGTCTCCACTCGAGAGGAAGCACGAGAGTCCCGCCCACATCCAGAGGAGCCCCGATTCCACCTTTTAGCTCGAGAGGTTTGATCCTTTCCCTGCGTGGTCGGGAAAGAAGTCGCAGCATTCCCGTCGAATCTCAAGAGGAGGCGCTCTCCAGAGGAAAGGCGAGAGGAACTCCAGGGTCGTGCCACCATTCCCAGAGTCCCCCAGATGTCTCAGTCCATTCCAGGGAAACCTGTATTCCCTGCACTGCCTCGACTTTCAAGTCGAGGATCGACTCACACCACAGTGGCACGTGGTACAGCCCTGTGGGAAAGCCTCGTGGGAAAGCCTCGTGGGAAAGCCTCGAGGGAAAGCCTCGTGGGAAAGCCTCGAGGGAAAGCCTCTTGGGAAAGCCTCGTGGGAAAGCCTCGTGGGAAAGCCTCGAGGGAAAGCCACAGATCCCTTGATCCACGCGAATGGAAGTGTGACACTGCTGCTACAGCTCGAGAGGAAAACGCACGTGCATGCCCCCACTCGAGTCGAGGACTGACTCCAATGGGGAGACTCCAGAAGTACCCCAAGATCCACGTAAGCACTGGAGAGGAATCCTCAGGTACCGGCACCCACTCCGCACAATATCTTAGGCCCCAGCTTCGACGGGAGAGGAATCCCGAGAGGTCCCCTGGCAACTCCCATAGGGACTGGCCTTTCCTGAGGCCACCAGAGCGGGTCCCTGAGGTCCCCGTCGTAAGTCGAGAGCACCTGCTGCAACTCGAGAACATTCAGGACGTTCTCCCCGTCCAGGCGAGATGCGGCCCATTTCCGCTGAGGTGTCTCGAGGCTAATCACACCTAACCTCTGGAATTTCCAAAGGGTCCTTCACACCCTTGCTGCAACTCAAGAAGTTCCCCGACATACCCGTCTCCACTCGAGAGGAAGCACGAAGCCCCACCCACATCGACAGTAGCCCCGTTTCTGCCTCCTACCTCGAGAGGAGGGATCCTTTCCCTGCGTGCTCGGGAAAGAATTCCCGGCGTTTCCGTGGCATCTCAAGAGGAGGCGCTCTCCACAGGAAAGGTGAGACGAACTCCAGGGTCGTGCCACCATTCCCAGAGTTCCCCAGATGTCTGCGTCCATTCCAGGGAAACCTCTTTTCCCTGCACTGCCTCGACTTTCAAGCCGAGGATCGACTCACACCACGGTGACACGAGGGACAGCCCTGTGGGAAAGCCTCGTGGGAAAGCCTCGTGGGAAAGCCTCGTGGGAAAGCCTCGATGGAAAGCACCTGATCCCTAAATCCACGTGAAGGGAAGCGTGACACTGCTGCTACAGCTCTGGAGGAAAGCGCACGTGCATGCCCCCACTCGAGACGAGGACTGATTCCCCTGGGGAGACTCCAGAAGTACGCCAATATCCATGTCTGCACTGGAGAGGAATCCTCAGGTTCCGGCACCGACTCCACACAAGGTCTTAGGCCCTGGCATCGATGGGAGAGGAATCCCGACAGGCGCCCGAGCAACTCGCATGAGGACTGGCCTTTCCTGAGGCCACCAGAGCGGGTCCCTGAGGTCCCCGTCGTGAGTCGAGAGCACCTGCCGCAACTCGAGAACATCCAGGACGTTCTCCCCTGCAGGCGAGATGAGGCCAATTTCTGCTGAGGCGTCTCGAGGCTAATCACACCTAAACTCTGGAACTTACAAAGGGTCCTTCACACCCTTGCTGCAACTCAAGAAGTTCCCCGACATACCCGTCTCCACTCGAGAGGAAGCACAAGAGTCCCGCCCACATACAGAGGAGCCCCGTTTCCATCTCCTAGCTCGATAGGAGGGATCCTTTTCCTGCGTGCTCCGGAAAGAATTCCAGGCGTTCCCGTCGCATCTCAAGAGCAGGCGCTCTCCACAGGAAAGGCGAGAGGAACTCCAGGGTCGTGGCACCATTCCCAGAGTCCCCCAGATGTCTCAGTCCATTCCAGGGAAACCTGTTTTCCCTGCACTGCCTGGACGTTCAAGCCGAGGATCGACTCACACCACGGTGGCACGTGGGACAGCCCTGTGGGAAAGCCTCGTGGGAAAGCCTCGTGGGAAAGCCTCGAGGGAAAACCTCGAGGGAAAGCCACAGATCCCTTGATCCACGCGAAGGGAAGCGTGACAGTGCTGCTACAGCTCGCGAGGAAAGCGCACGTGCACGCCCCCACTCGAGACGAGGACTGACTCCCCTGGGGAGACTCCAGAAGTACCCCAGGATCCATGTCAGCACTGGAGAGGAATCCTCAGGTTCCGGCACCGACTCCACACAAGGTCTTAGACCCCGGCATCGTCGGGAGAGGAATCCCGAGAGGCCCCAGAGCAACGCACATATGGACTGGCCTTTCCTGAGGCCACCAGAGCGGGTCCCTGAGGTCCCCGTCGTAAGTCGAGAGCACCTGCCGCAACTCGAGAACATCCAGGAGGTTCTCCCCTGCAGGCGAGATGAGGCCAATTTCTGCTGAGGCGTCTCGAGGCTAATCACACCTAAACTCTGGAACTTACAAAGGGTCCTTCACACCCTTGCTGCAACTCAAGAAGTTCCCCGACATACCCGTCTCCACTCGAGAGGAAGCACAAGAGTCCCGCCCACATACAGAGGAGCCCCGTTTCCATCTCCTAGCTCGATAGGAGGGATCCTTTCCCTGCGTGCTCGGGAAAGAATTCCAGGCGTTCCCGTCGCATCTCAAGAGCAGGCGCTCTCCACAGGAAAGGCGAGAGGAACTCCAGGGTCGTGCCACCATTCCCAGAGTCCCCCAGATGTCTCAGTCCATTCCAGGGAAACCTGTTTTCCCTACACTGCCTTGACTTTCAAGCCGAGGATCGACTCACACCACGGTGGCACGTGGGACAGCCCTGTGGGAAAGCCTCCTGGGAAAGCCTCGTGGGAAAGCCTCCTGGGAAAGCCTCGAGGAAAGCCACAGATCCCTTGATCCACGCGAATGGAACCGCGACACTGCTGCTACAGCTCGGGAGGAAAGCGCATGTGCATGCCCCCACTCGAGACGAGGACTGATTCCCCTGGGGAGACTCCAGAAGTACGCCAATATCCATGTCTGCACTGGAGAGGAATCCTCAGCTTCCGGCACCGACTCCACACAAGGTCTTAGGCCCTGGCATCGATGGGAGAGGAATCCCGAGAGGCCCCCGAGCAACTCGCATGGGGACTGGCCTTTCCTGAGGAAACCAGAGCGGGTCCCTGAGGTCCCCGTCGTAAGTCAAGAGCACCTGCCGCAACTCGAGAAAATCCAGGAGGTTCTCCCCTCCAGGCGAGATGAGGCCGATTTCTCCTGAGGCGTCTCGAGGCTATTAACACCTAACCTCTGGAACTTCCAAAGGGTCCTTCACACCCTTGCTGCAACTCAAGAAGTTCCCCGACATACCCGTCTCCACTCGAGAGGAAGCACGAGAGTCCCGCCCACATCCAGAGGAGCCCCGTTTCCGCCTCCTAGCTCGAGAGGAGGGATCCTTTCCCTGCGTGCTCTGGAAAGAATTCCCGGCGTTCCCGTCCCATCTCAAGAGGAGGCGCTCTCCACAGGAAAGGGAGAGGAACTCCAGGGTCCTGCCACCATTCCCAGAGTCCCCCAGATGTCTCAGTCCATTCCAGGGAAACCTGTATTCCCTGCACTGCCTCGACTTTCAAGTCGAGGATCGACTCACACCACAGTGGCACGTGGTACAGCCCTGTGGGAAAGCCTCGTGGTAAAGCCTCGAGGGAAAGCCACAGATCCCTTGATCCATGCGAAGGGAAGCGGGACACTGCTGCTACAGCTCCGGAGGAAAGCGCACGTGCATGGCCCCACTCGAGACGAGTACTGACACCCCTGGGGTGACTCCAGAAGTACCCCAAGATCCATGTCAGAAGTGGAGAGGAATCCTCAGGTTCCGGCACCGACTCCAACCAAGGTCTTAGGCCCCTGCATCGACGGGAGAGGAATCCCGAGAGGCCCCAGAGCAACTCGCATGGGGACTGGCCTTTCCTGAGGCCATCAGAGCAGGTCCCTGAGGTCCCCATCGTAAGTCGAGAGCACCTGCAGCAACTCCAGAAAATCCAGGAGGTTCTCCCCTCCAGGTGAGATGAGGCCCATTTCCGCTGAGGCAACTAGGGGGTAATCACACTTAAACTCTGGAACTTCCAAAGGGTCCTTCACACCCTTGCTGCAACTCAAGAAGTTCCCCGACATACCCGTCTCCACTCTAGAGGAATCGGAGAGTCCCGTCCATATCCAGAGTGGCCCCGTTTCCGCCTGCTAGCTCGAGAGGAGGGATCCTTTCCCTGCGTGGTCGAGAAAGAATTCCTAGCGTTCCCGTCGCATTTCAAGAGGAGGCGCTCTCCACAGGAAAGGCGAAAAGAACTCCAGGATCAGGCCCCATTCCCAGAGTCCCCCAGGTGTCTCAGTCCATTCCAGGGAAACCTGTTTTCCCTTCACTGCCTCGACTTTCAAGCCGAGGATTGACTCACACCACGGTGGCACTTGAAACAGCCCTGTGGGAAAGCCTCGTGGGAAAGCCTCGAGGGAAAGCCACAGATTCCTTGATCCACGCGAAGGGAAGCGCGACACTGCTGCTACAGCTCGGGAGGAAAGCGCACGTGCATGCCCCCACTCCAGACGAGGACTGACTTCCCTGGGGAGACTCCAGAAGTACCCCAAGATTCATGTCAGTACTGGAGCGGAATCCTCAGCTTCCGGCACCGACTCCACACAAGGTCTTAGGCCCCGGCATCGACGGGAGAGAAATCCCGAAAGGCTCCCAAGCAACTCGAATGGGGACTGGCCTTTCCTGAGGCCTCCAGAGGGGGTCCCTGTGGTCCCCGTCGCAAGTCGAGAGCACCTGCCGCAAGTCGAGAAAATCCAGGAGGTTGTCCCCTCCAGGCGAGATGAGGCCCATTTCCGCTGAGGCGACTCGAGGCTAATCACACCTAACCTCTGGAACTTCCAAAGGGTCCTTCACAGCCTTGCTGCAACTCAAGAAGTTCCCCGACATACCCGTCTCCAGTCAAGGGGAAGCACGAGAGTCCCGCCCACATCCAGAAGAGCCCCGTTTCCGCCTCCTAGCTCGAGAGGAGGGATCATTTCATTTCGTGGTCGGCAAAGAATTCCCGGCGTTCCCGTCGCATCTCAAGAGGAGGCGCTCTCCACAGGAAAGGCGAGAGGAACTCCAGCGTCGTGCCACCATTTCCAGAGTCCCCAAGATGTCTCAGTCCATTCCAGGGAAACCTGTTTTCCCTGCACTGCCTCGACTTTCAAGCCGAGGATCGACATCGACACACACCACGGTGGCAGGTGGAACAGCCCTTTGGGAAAGCCTCGAGGGAAAGGCACAGATTCCTTGACCCATGCGAAGAGAAGCGTGACACTGCTGCTACAGCTCGGGAGGAAAGCGTACGTGCAGGCGCCCACTCGGGACGAGGACACACTCCCCTGGGGAGACTCCAGAAGTACCCCAAGATCCATTTCAGCACTGGAGAGGAATCCTCAGGTTCCGGCACCGACTCCACACAAGGTCTTAGGCCCCGGTATCGAAGGGAGAGGAATCCCGAGAGGCCCCCGAGCAACTCGCATGGGTACTGGCCTTTCCTGGGGCCACCAGAGCGGGTCCCTGTGTTCCCCGTCCTAAGTCCAGAGCACCTGCCGCAACTTGAGAAAATCCAGGAGGTTCTCCGTTCCAGGCGAGATGAGGCCCATTTCCGCTGAGCTGTTTCAAGGCTAATCACACCTAACCTCTGGAACTTACAAAGGGTCCTTCACACCCTTCCTGCAACTCAAGAAGTTCCCGGACATACCCGTCTCCACTCGAGAGGAAGCACGAGCGTCCCGCCCACGTCCAGAGGAGCCCCGTTACCGCCTCCTAGCTCGAGAGGAGGGATCCTTTCCCTGCAGGGTCGGGAAGAATTCCTGGCGTTCCCGTGGCATCTCAAGAGGCAGCGCTCTCCACATGAAAGGCGAGAGGGAATCAAGGGTCGTGGCACCATTCCCAGAGTCCCCCAGATGTCTCAGTCCATTCCAGGGAAACCTGTTTTCCCTGCACTGCCTGGACGTTCAAGCCGAGGATCGACTCACACCACGGTGGCACGTGGGACAGCCCTGTGGGAAAGCCTCGTGGGAAAGCCTCGTGGGAAAGCCTCGAGGGAAACCTCGAGGGAAAGCCACAGATCCCTTGATCCACGCGAAGGGAAGCGTGACAGTGCTGCTACAGCTCGGGAGGAAAGCGCACGTGCACGCCCCACTCGAGACGAGGACTGACTCCCCTGGGGAGACTCCAGAAGTACCCAAGGATCCATGTCAGCACTGGAGAGGAATCCTCAGGTTCCGGCACCGACTCCACACAAGGTCTTAGGCCCCGGCATCGACTGGAGAGGAATCCTGAGAGGGCCCCGAGCAATTCGCAAGGGGACTGGCCTTTCCTGAGGCCACCAGAGCGGGTCCCTGAGGTCCCCGTCGTAAGTCGAGAGCACCTGCCGCAACTCGAGAAAATCCAGGAGGTTCTCCCCTCCAGGCGAGATGAGGCCGATTTCTCCTGAGGCGTCTCGAGGCTATTAACACCTAACCTCTGGAACTTCCAAAGGGTCCTTCACACCCTTGCTGCAACTCAAGAAGTTCCCCGACATACCCGTCTCCACTCGAGAGGAAGCACGAGAGTCCCGCCCACATCCAGAGGAGCCCCGTTTCCGCCTCCTAGCTCGAGAGGAGGGATCCTTTCCCTGCGTGGTCGGGAAAGAATTCCCGGCGTTCCCGTCGCATCTCAAGAGGAGGCGCTCTCCACAGGAAAGGCGAGAGGAACTCCAGGGTCGTGCCACCATTCCCAGAGTCCCCCAGATGTCTCAGTCCATTCCAGGGAAACCTGTATTCCCTGCACTGCCTCGACTTTCAAGCCGAGGATCGACTCACACCACAGTGGCACGTGGGACAGCCCTGTGGGAAAGCCTCGTGGGAAAGCCTCGAGGGAAAGCCACAGATCCCTTGATCCATGCGAAGGGAAGGCGTGACACTGCTGCTACAGCTCCGGAGGAAAGCGCACGTGCATGGCCCCACTCGAGTACGAGGACTGACACTCCCTGGGGAGACGCCAGAAGTACCCCAAGATCCATGTCAGCACTGGAGAGGAATCCTCAGGTTCCAGGCACCGACTCCACCAAGGTCTTAGGCCCTGACATCGACGGGAGAGGAATCCCGAGCAGGCCCCAGAGCAACTCGCATGGGGACTGGCCTTTCCTGAGGCCACCAGAGCGAGGTCCCTGAGGTTCCCCAGTCGTAAGTCTGAGAGCACCTGCCGCAACTCCAGAAAATCCAGGAGCGTTCTCCCCTCCAGGCGAGATGAGGCCCATTTCCGCTGAGCGTCTCGAGTGGCTAATCACACTCTAACACTCTGGAACTTCCAAAGGGTCCTTCACACCCTTGCTGCCAACTCAAGAAGTTCCCCGACATACCCGTCTCCACTCGAGAGGAAGCACGAGAGTCCGTCCCACATCCAGAGGAGCCCCGTTTCCGCCTGCCTAGCCCGAGAGGAGGGATCCTTTCCCTGCGTGGTCGGGAAAGAATTCCTAGGCGTTCCCGTCGCATCTCAAGAGGAGGCGCTCTCCACAGGAAAAGGCGAAAAGAACTCCAGGATCAGCGCCCCTATTCCCAGGAGCTCCCCAGATTGTCTTCAGTTCCATTTCCATGCGGAAACCTGATTATTCCCTGCACTGCCTGGACGTTCAAAGCCGAGGCATCGACTCACATCCACGTGGCACGTGGGACAGCCCTGTGGGGAAAGACTCGCCTGGGAAAAGCCTCGTGCGGAAAACCTCGAGCGGAAACCCCTAGGCAAACCCAATATCCGATCCACGCGAAGCGGAAGCGTCGGACAGCTGCGCTACAGCTCTGCGAGAAAAGCCGCACTGTGCACCCCCCACTCGAGACAGAGGACTGATTCCCCTGGGAGAACTCCAGAAGTACGCCCAGATATCCATGTCGCACTGGAGCAGGAATCCTTCAGGCTTCCGGGCACGACTCCACACAAGCTTTAGCCCCGTGGCATCGATGGACGAGAGAAATCCCTGAGAGGCCCCGAGCATCTCGACCATGGCGGCACTGGCTATTTCCTTGAGGCAAACAGAGCGGCGTCCCGGCAGGTCCCCGCTCGCTACAAGTCGACAAGTGACCTTGCCGCAAGCTCCGAGAAAAACCAGCGAGGCTTCTCCCTCCCAGGCGAGATGAGGCCCATTTTCCCTGCAGGCTGCGTCTCGAGCGCTAATAACACTTAACATCCTGGAACTTCCATAAGGTCATTCACACCCTTGGCTGCCAACTCAAGAAAGTTCCCCGAGACATACCCGCTCTCACTCGAGACGAACGCACGAGAACAGTCGCACGCCCGACATCCAGAGGCAGCCCCGTTATCGCCTGGCCTCCTACTCGAGAGAGGGATCCTTTCCTGCGTGCTCGTGGCAAAGAATTCCCGCGCCGTTCCCGTCCCATCTTTCAAGCAGGAGGCGCTCTCCACAGTAAAGGCCGCACGAGGAACTCGCAGGGATCTCTGCCAACCAATTCCCAGAGTCCCCCATGGACTGTCTCGGTCCATTCAAGGCGTAAACCTGCCTTTCCCTGCACTGCGTCGACTTTCAGCAGGAGCATCGACTCACCACCATCGTTGGCACCGTCGGCAGCCTGTGAGCCCTTCTGTGGGAAAGCCTCCTTGGAAAGCCTCGTTGGGAACAGCATCGTGGCTCGAAGCCTCGACGGGAAAGGCCCACAGATCCCTTGCATCCACGAGCTGAATGTAAGCGCGACACTGCTGCCTACAGCTCGAGAGGCAAAGCGCACGTCATGCCCCCACTCGATGTCGCAGGACTGACT
The DNA here is from genome assembly GCF_001704415.2 of Capra hircus. NCBI lineage: Eukaryota > Metazoa > Chordata > Mammalia > Artiodactyla > Bovidae > Capra > Capra hircus. The sequence continues at coordinate 2,360 of NW_017213684.1, read as the reverse complement.
CCAATGGGAGACTCCAGAGCTACCCCAAGATCACGTAAGCACTGGAGAGGAATCCTCAGGCTACCGGCACACCCACTCCACACAATATCTTAGCGCCCCAGCTTCGACCGGGAGCAGGAATCCCGAGAGGCTCCCCTGGCCAACTCGCATAGCGGAACTGGCCTTTTCCTGAGGCCACCAGAGCGCGGTCCTGGGTCCCCGTCGTAAGTCGAGAGCAACCTTGCTTGCAACATGCGAGAACATTCAGCGACGTTCCTCCCCTCCATCGGCCAATATGCAGGCCCATTTCGCTGAGGTTTCTCGAGGCTAATCACACCTAACCTCTTGAATTTCCCAAAGGGTCCTTCACACCCTTGCTGCAACTTCAAGAAGCTTTCCGGACATACCCCGTCTCCACTCGAGAGAAACACCGAAGTCCCACACACATCGACAGTAGGCCCCGTTTCCGCCCTCCTACCTCCGAGAGGAGGCATCCTTTCCCTGTGTAACGGAGGCTCGTAGTGTCGCGGAAAGAATTCCCGGCGCTTTCCCGTGGCATCTTCAAGAGGAGAGCGCTCTCCAGAGGACGAAAGCGTGCAGACGCAACTCCAGGGTCTTCCACCATCCAGAGTCCACCAGATGTTCCATCCATCTCCAGGGAAACCTCTTTTCCCTGCACTGCCTCGACTTTCAAGCGAGCATCCGACTCACACCACGGTGACACGAAGGGCAAAGCCCTGTGGAAAGCCTCGTGGGAAAGCCTTCGTGGGAAAAGTCTCGTTCGGAAAGCCTGAGAGGAAATCCACAGATCCCTTGATTCCATCGCGAATGGAAGCGCTTGACACTGCTGCTACAGCTCGGGAGTAAGCGGAACGTGCATGCCCCCACTCGGAGACAGAGCGACTAGACTCCCCTGGGAGACTCCAGAATATCCAAGATTCATGCTAGCATGGGGTCACTCGGTTCCGCCAATGACCCACACAAGGTCTTAGGCCCCAGATCCGGACGGGAGTGGCAATCCCGACAGGCGGCCGAGCAACTCGGCATGAGGCACTGCGCCTTTTCCTTGAGCGCACCCAGAGCGGGTCCCTGAGGTCCCCGCTTCCGTAAATCGAGAGCACCTGCACCGCCAACTCGATGAAACATTCCAGGCAGGCGTTCTCCCCTGCAGGCGAGGATGAGGCCAATTTCTGCTGAGGCGTCTCGAGCCTAATCACACCTAAACTCTGGAACTTCAAAGGGTCTTCCACACCCTTGCTGCAACTCAAGAAGTTCCTCCGACATACCCGTCTCCACTCCGAGAGCAGCACAAGAAGTTCCCGCCCACATACAGATGAGCCCCGCTTTCCATCTCCTAGCCTCGATAGGAGGGATCCTTTCCCTGCCGTGCTCGGGAAAGAATTCCAGGGCGTTCCTTCGCATCATCAAGAGCAGGCCCCGCCCTCCTCCACAGAAAAGGCGAGCAGGCAACTCCAGGCGTCAGTCGGCCACCATTCCAGAGTCCCCCAGATGTCTCAAGTCCATTTCCAGGGAAACCTGTTTCCCTTGCCACTGCCTGACTTTTCAACGCGAGGATCGACTCACACCCCACGGTGGCACGTGGGACAGCCCTGTGGCGAAAGCCTCGTGCGGAAAGCCTCGTGGCGAAAGCCTCCTTGGGAAAGCCTCGCAGGAACAGCCACAGATCCCGTTGATCCACCGGTGAATGGAACGCGCCGACACTGCTGCACAGCTCGCAGAGGAAAGCGCACGTGCACGCCCCCACTCGCAGTCGCAGGACTGAAACTTCCCCTGCTGGGAGACTCCAGAAGTACCCAAGATCCATGTCAGCAATGCGAGAGGAATCCTCAGGTTTCTGGCACTGACTCCACACTAAGGTCTTAGGCCCAGGCATCGAACTGCGGAGAGATGTCCAATCCCTTAGGAATCGAATGGTCACACAACCTGACCTCAATAGATTCTTCGTGCCAAGTCCTCGGGACTGCCTTTTCCTGAGCATGGATCACAGCGCAGAGTCGGGGTACATCGGTCGTACCCTGACCTGAAAGGAGTACGCCCGTCGTAAGTTAGTAGCAGGGCTACCGCACACAACTCGCGGAAAGACAAAAATACACTTAGTTGACCCCAGGCTTAAATCGTGCCTTCCTTTCCCAGCGCGACGATGCCATGGGACATACAAACGTTTTGTCCCAGCCGTTCCATTTGCTGAGAAAAATCGGTCCATCTTCGAGGCTAATCACATCTAAAACATCTGGAACTCTCCAACATGTCGTAGAATACCACTTCATCAACCCTTTATTAACCTGCGCCCAAAACTCAAGAAGTGCAGCCCCTTGGAATTCCCTTTGTTTCCTTCCCAGACCCGAACGATACCCGTCTCA
>NW_017213683.1:0-15396 GCF_001704415.2 Capra hircus | reverse complement strand
CCATTTCCAGAGTCCAAAGATGTCTCAGTCCATTCCAGGGAAACCTGTATTCATGCACAGCCTCGACTTTCAAGACGTGGATCTACTCGCACCACGGTGGCACGTGGGACAGCCCTGTGGAAAGAAAGCCTCGTGGGAAAGCCTCAAGGGAAAGCCACTGATCCCTTGATACACATGAAGGGAAACGTGACACTGCTGCTACAGCTCGGGAGGTAAGCGCACGTGCATGCCCACTCGAGACGAGGACTGACTCCCTTGGGGAGACTCCAGAAGTACCCAATATCCATGTCAGCACTGGCGAGGAATCCTCAGGTTCCAGCACCGACTCCACACAAGGTCTTAGGCCCGGCATCGACGGACAGGAATCCGAGAGGCCACCGAGCAACTCACATGGGGCTGGCCTTTCCTGAGACCACCAGAGAGAGTCCCTGAGGTCCCGTCGTAAGTCGAGAGCACAGCCACAACCCGAGAAAATCCAGGAGGTTCTCCTCTCCATGCGAGATGACGCCCATTTCCGCTGAGGCGTCTCGAGGCTAATCACAGCTAACCTCTGGAACTTCCAAAGGGTCCTTCACACCTTGCTGCAACTCAAGAAGTTCCCCGACATACCCGTCTCCACTAGAGATGAAGCAAGAGAATCCCGCCGCACATCCAGAGGATCTCCGTTTCCGCCTCATAGCTCGAGAGGAGGGGTCCTTTCACTGCGTGGTTGGGAAAGAATTCCCGGCGTTCCCGTCGCATCTCAAGTTGAAGCGCTGTCCCACAGGCAAGTCGAGAGGGACTCCAGGGTCGTGACACCATTCCCAGAGACCCCCAGATGTCTCAGTCCATTCCATGGAAATCTCTTTTCCCTGCACTGCCTCGACTTTCAAGCCGAGGATAGACTCACACCACGGTGGCACGTGGGACTGCCCTGTGGGAAAGCATCGTGGGAAAGCCTCGTGGGAAAGCCTCGAGGGAAAGCCCTGATCCCTGATCTTCCGCGAAGGGAAGCGTGACACTGCTACTACAGCACGGGAGGAAAGCGCACGTGCATGCCCCCACTCGAGACGAGGACTGACTCCCTGGGGAGACTCCAGAAGTACCCCAGATGCATGTCAGTACTGGATAGAATCCTCAGGTCCCGGCACCGTCTCCACACAAGATCTTAGGCCATGGCATCGACGGGAGAGAAATCCCGAGATGCCCCCGAGCAATTCGCATGGGGACTGGCCTTTCCTGAGGCCACCAGAGCGGGTCCCTGAGGTCCCCATCGTAAGTCGAGAGATCCTGCCGCAACTCGAGACAAATCCAGGAGGTTCTCCCCTCCAGGCGAGATGAGGCCCATTTCCGCTGAGGCGTCTCGAGCTAATCACACCTAACCTCTGGAACTTCCGAAGGGTCATTCACACCCTTGCTGGCAACTCAAGAAGTTCCCCGACATACCCGGCTCCACTTGAGAGGAAGCACGAGAGTTCCCCCACATCCAAAGGAGCCCCATTTCCGCCTCCAAGCTCGAGAGGAGGATCCTTTCCCATCGTGGTCGGGAATGAATTCCCCGCGTTACCGTCGCAACTCAAGAAGAGGCACTCTCCACAGGATAGGTGAGAGGAACTCCAGGGTCGTGCCACCATTCCAGAGTCCCCCAGATGTCTCAGTCCATTCCAGGGAAGCCTGTGTTCCCTGCACTGCCTCGACTTTCAAGCCGACGATCGACACACACCACGGTGGCACGTGGAGCAGCCCTGCGGGAAAGCTTCGTGGGAAAGCCTCGTGGGAAAGCCTCGAGGGAAAGCCCCTGATCCCCTGATCTTCGCGAAGGGTAAGCGTGACACTGCTGCTACAGCACGGGAGGAAAGCGCACGTGCATGCCCCCACTCGAGACGAGGACTGACTCCCCTGGGGAGACTCCAGAAGTACCCCAAGATGCATGTCAGCACTGGAGAGGAATACTCAGGATCCGACACCGACTCCACACAAGGTCTGAGGCCCTGGCATCGACGGGAAAGGAATCCCAAGCAGGCCCCACAGCAACTCTCATGGGGACTGGCCTTTCTTGAGGCCACCAGAGCGGGTCCCTGAGGTCCCTGTCGTAAGTCGAGAGCACCTGCCGCAACTCGAGAAAATCCAGGAGGTTCTCCCCTCCAGCCGAGATGAGGACCATTTCCGCTGAGGCGTCTCGAGGCTAATCACACCTAACCTCTGGAACTTCCTAAGGGTCCTTCACACCCTTGCTGCAACTCAAGAAGTTCCCCGACATACCCGTCTCCACTCGAGAGGAAGCACGAGAGTCCCGCCCACATCCAGAGGAGCCCCTTGTCGCCTCCTTGCTCGAGAGGAGGGATCCTTTCCCTGCCTGGTAGGGAAAGAATTCCTGGCGTTCCCGTCGCATCTCACGAGGAGGCGCTCTCCACAGGAAAGGCGAGAGGAACTTCAGGGTCTTGCCACCATTCCCAGATCCCCCAGATGTCTCAGTCCATTCCAGGGAAACCTGTTTTCCCTGCACTGCCTCGACTTTCAAGCCGAGGATCGACTCACACCATGGTGGCACGTGGAGCAGCCCTGTGGGAAAGCCTCGTGGGAAAGCCTCGTTGGAAAGCCTCGAGGGAAAGCCCCTGATCCCTTGATCCTCGCGAATGGAAGCGTGACACTGCTGCTACAGCTCGGGAGGAAAGCGCACGTGCATGCCCCGACTCGAAACGAGGACTGACTCCCCTGGGGGACTCCAGAAGTACCCCAAGATCCATGTCAGTACTGGATAGAAATCCTCAGGTCCGGCACCGTCTCCACACAAGATCTTAGGCCATGGCATCGACGGGAGAGAAATCCCGAGAGGCCCCCGAGCAATTCGCATGGGGACTGGCCTTTCCTGAGGCCACCAGAGCGGGTCCCTGAGGTCCCCGTCGTAAGTCGAGAGATCCTGCCGCAACTCGAGACAATCCAGGAGGTTCTCCCCTCCAGGCGAGATGAGGCCCATTTCCGCTGAGGCGTCTCGAGGCTAATCACACCTAACCTCTGGAACTTCCGAAGGGTCATTCACACCCTTTCTGCAACTCAAGAAGTTCCCCGACATACCCGGCTCCACTTGAGAGGAAGCACGAGAGTTCCCCCCACATCCAAAGGAGCCCCATTTCCGCCTCCAAGCTCGAGAGGAGGGATCCTTTCCCATCGTGGTCGGGAATGAATTCCCCGCGTTACCGTCGCAACTCAAGAAGAGGCACTCTCCACAGGAAAGGTGAGAGGAACTCCAGGGTCGTGCCACCATTCCCAGAGTCCCCCAGATGTCTCAGTCCATTCCAGGGAAGCCTGTGTTCCCTGCACTGCCTCGACTTTCAAGCCGACGATCGACACACACCACGGTGGCACGTGGAGCAGCCCTGTGGGAAAGCTTCGTGGGAAAGCCTCGTGGGAAAGCCTCGAGGGAAAGCCCCTGATCCCCTGATCTTCGCGAAGGGAAGCGTGACACTGCTGCTACAGCACGGGAGGAAAGCGCACGTGCATGCCCCCACTCGAGACGAGGACTGACTCCCCTGGGGAGACTCCAGAAGTACCCCAAGATGCATGTCAGCACTGGAGAGGAATACTCAGGATCCGACACCGACTCCACACAAGGTCTGAGGCCCTGGCATCGACGGGAAAGGAATCCCAAGAGGCCCCACAGCAACTCTCATGGGGACTGGCCTTTCTTGAGGCCACCAGAGCGGGTCCCTGAGGTCCCTGTCGTAAGTCGAGAGCACCTGCCGCAACTCGAGAAAATCCAGGAGGTTCTCCCCTCCAGCCGAGATGAGGACCATTTCCGCTGAGGCGTCTCGAGGCTAATCACACCTAACCTCTGGAACTTCCTAAGGGTCCTTCACACCCTTGCTGCAACTCAAGAAGTTCCCCGACATACCCGTCTCCACTCGAGAGGAAGCACGAGAGTCCCGCCCACATCCAGAGGAGCCCCTTGTCGCCTCCTTGCTCGAGAGGAGGGATCCTTTCCCTGCCTGGTAGGGAAAGAATTCCTGGCGTTCCCGTCGCATCTCACGAGGAGGCGCTCTCCACAGGAAAGGCGAGAGGAACTTCCAGGGTCTTGCCACCATTCCCAGATCCCCCAGATGTCTCAGTCCATTCCAGGGAAACCTGTTTTCCCTGCACTGCCTCGACTTTCAAGCCGAGGATCGACTCACACCATGGTGGCACGTGGAGCAGCCCTGTGGGAAAGCCTCGTGGGAAAGCCTCGTTGGAAAGCCTCGAGGGAAAGCCCCTGATCCCTTGATCCTCGCGAATGGAAGCGTGACACTGCTGCTACAGCTCGGGAGGAAAGCGCACGTGCATGCCCCGACTCGAAACGAGGACTGACTCCCCTGGGGGACTCCAGAAGTACCCCAAGATCCATGTCAGTACTGGATAGAAATCCTCAGGTCCGGCACCGTCTCCACACAAGATCTTAGGCCATGGCATCGATGGGAGAGAAATCCCGAGAGGCCCCCGAGCAATTCGCATGGGGACTGGCCTTTCCTGAGGCCACCAGAGCGGGTCCCTGAGGTCCCCGTCGTAAGTCGAGAGATCCTGCCGCAACTCGAGACAATCCAGGAGGTTCTCCCCTCCAGGCGAGATGAGGCCCATTTCCGCTGAGGCGTCTCGAGGCTAATCACAGCTAACCTCTGGAACTTCCAAAGGGTCCTTCACACCCTTGCTGCAACTCAAGAAGTTCCCCGACATACCCGTCTCCACTAGAGATGAAGCAAGAGAATCCCGCCCACATCCAGAGGATCTCCGTTTCCGCCTCATAGCTCGAGAGGAGGGTCCTTTCCACTGCGTGGTTGGGAAAGAATTCCCGGCGTTCCCGTCGCATCTCAAGTTGAAGCGCTGTCCACAGGCAAAGTCGAGAGGGACTCCAGGGTCGTGACACCATTCCCAGAGACCCCCAGATGTCTCAGTCCATTCCATGGAAATCTCTTTTCCCTGCACTGCCTCGACTTTCAAGCCGAGGATAGACTCACACCACGGTGGCACGTGGGACTGCCCTGTGGGAAAGCATCGTGGGAAAGCCTCGTGGGAAAGCCTCGAGGGAAAGCCCCTGATCCCTGATCTTCGCGAAGGGAAGCGTGACACTGCTAGCTACAGCACGGGAGGAAAGCGCACGTGCATGCCCCCACTCGAGACGAGGACTGACTCCCCTGGGGAGACTCCAGAAGTACCCCAAGATGCCATGTCAGTACTGGATAGAAATCCTCAGGTCCGGCACCGTCTCCACACAAGATCTTAGGCCATGGCATCGACGGGAGAGAAATCCCGAGATGCCCCCGAGCAATTCGCATGGGGACTGGCCTTTCCTGAGGCCACCAGAGCGGGTCCCTGAGGTCCCCATCGTAAGTCGAGAGATCCTGCCGCAACTCGAGACAATCCAGGAGGTTCTCCCCTCCAGGCGAGATGAGGCCCATTTCCGCTGAGGCGTCTCGAGGCTAATCACACCTAACCTCTGGAACTTCCGAAGGGTCATTCACACCCTTGCTGCAACTCAAGAAGTTCCCCGACATACCCGGCTCCACTTGAGAGGAAGCACGAGAGTTCCCCCCACATCCAAAGGAGCCTCATTTCCGCCTCCAAGCTCGAGAGGAGGGATCCTTTCCCATCGTGGTCGGGAATGAATTCCCCGCGTTACCGTCGCAACTCAAGAAGAGGCACTCTCCACAGGATAGGTGAGAGGAACTCCAGGGTCGTGCCACCATTCCCAGAGTCCCCCAGATGTCTCAGTCCATTCCAGGGAAGCCTGTGTTCCCTGCACTGCCTCGACTTTCAAGCCGACGATCGACACACACCACGGTGGCACGTGGAGCAGCCCTGCTGGGAAAGCTTCGTGGGAAAGCCTCGTGGGAAAGCCTCGAGGGAAAGCCCCTGATCCCCTGATCTTCGCGAAGGGAAGCGTGACACTGCTGCTACAGCACGGGAGGAAAGCGCACGTGCATGCCCCCACTCGAGACGAGGACTGACTCCCCTGGGGAGACTCCAGAAGTACCCCAAGATGCATGTCAGCACTGGAGAGGAATACTCAGGATCCGACACCGACTCCACACAAGGTCTGAGGCCCTGGCATCGACGGGAAAGGAATCCCAAGAGGCCCCACAGCAACTCTCATGGGGACTGGCCTTTCTTGAGGCCACCAGAGCGGGTCCCTGAGGTCCCTGTCGTAAGTCGAGAGCACCTGCCGCAAACTCGAGAAAATCCAGGAGGTTCTCCCCTCCAGCCGAGATGAGGACCATTTCCGCTGAGGCGTCTCGAGGCTAATCACACCTAACCTCTGGAACTTCCTAAGGGTCCTTCACACCCTTGCTGCAACTCAAGAAGTTCCCCGACATACCCGTCTCCACTCGAGAGGAAGCACGAGAGTCCCGCCCACATCCAGAGGAGCCCCTTGTCGCCTCCTTGCTCGAGAGGAGGGATCCTTTCCCTGCCTGGTAGGGAAAGAATTCCTGGCGTTCCCGTCGCATCTCATGAGGAGGCGCTCTCCACAGGAAAGGCGAGAGGAACTCCAGGGTCTGTGCCACCATTCCCAGATCCCCCAGATGTCTCAGTCCATTCCAGGGAAACCTGTTTTCCCTGCACTGCCTCGACTTTCAAGCCGAGGATCGACTCACACCATGGTGGCACGTGGAGCAGCCCTGTGGGAAAGCCTCGTGGGAAAGCCTCGTTGGAAAGCCTCGAGGGAAAGCCCCTGATCCCTTGATCCTCGCGAATGGAAGCGTGACACTGCTGCTACAGCTCGGGAGGAAAGCGCACGTGCATGCCCCGACTCGAAACGAGGACTGACTCCCCTGGGGGACTCCAGAAGTACCCCAAGATCCATGTCAGTACTGGATAGAAATCCTCAGGTCCGGCACCGTCTCCACACAAGATCTTAGGCCATGGCATCGACGGGAGAGAAATCCCGAGAGGCCCCCGAGCAATTCGCATGGGGACTGGCCTTTCCTGAGGCCACCAGAGCGGGTCCCTGAGGTCCCCGTCGTAAGTCGAGAGCATCCTGCCGCAACTCGAGACAATCCAGGAGGTTCTCCCCTCCAGGCGAGATGAGGCCCATTTCCGCTGAGGCGTCTCGAGGCTAATCACACCTAACCTCTGGAACTTCCGAAGGGTCATTCACACCCTTGCTGCAACTCAAGAAGTTCCCCGACATACCCGGCTCCACTTGAGAGGAAGCACGAGAGTTCCCGCCCACATCCAAAGGAGCCTCATTTCCGCCTCCAAGCTCGAGAGGAGGGATCCTTTCCCATGCGTGGTCGGGAATGAATTCCCCGCGTTACCGTCGCAACTCAAGAAGAGGCACTCTCCACAGGAAAGGTGAGAGGAACTCCAGGGTCGTGCCACCATTCCCAGAGTCCCCCAGATGTCTCAGTCCATTCCAGGGAAAGCCTGTGTTCCCTGCACTGCCTCGACTTTCAAGCCGACGGATCGACTCACACCACGGTGGCACGTGGAGCAGCCCTGTGGGAAAGCTTCGTGGGAAAGCCTCGTGGGAAAGCCTCGAGGGAAAGCCCCTGATCCCCTGATCTTCGCGAAGGGAAGCGTGACACTGCTGCTACAGCACGGGAGGAAAGCGCACGTGCATGCCCCCACTCGAGACGAGGACTGACTCCCCTGGGGAGACTCCAGAAGTACCCCAAGATGCCATGTCAGCACTGGAGAGGAATACTCAGGATCCGACACCGACTCCACACAAGGTCTGAGGCCCTGGCATCGACGGGAAAGGAATCCCGAGAGGCCCCACAGCAACTCTCATGGGGACTGGCCTTTCTTGAGGCCACCAGAGCGGGTCCCTGAGGTCCCTGTCGTAAGTCGAGAGCACCTGCCGCAACTCGAGAAAATCCAGGAGGTTCTCCCCTCCAGCCGAGATGAGGACCATTTCCGCTGAGGCGTCTCGAGGCTAATCACACCTAACCTCTGGAACTTCCTAAGGGTCCTTCACACCCTTGCTGCAACTCAAGAAGTTCCCCGACATACCCGTCTCCACTCGAGAGGAAGCACGAGAGTCCCGCCCACATCCAGAGGAGCCCCTTGTCGCCTCCTTGCTCGAGAGGAGGGATCCTTTCCCTGCCTGGTAGGGAAAGAATTCCTGGCGTTCCCGTCGCATCTCACGAGGAGGCGCTCTCCACAGGAAAGGCGAGAGGAACTTCCAGGGTCTTGCCACCATTCCCAGATCCCCCAGATGTCTCAGTCCATTCCAGGGAAACCTGTTTTCCCTGCACTGCCTCGACTTTCAAGCCGAGGATCGACTCACACCATGGTGGCACGTGGAGCAGCCCTGTGGGAAAGCCTCGTGGGAAAGCCTCGTTGGAAAGCCTCGAGGGAAAGCCCCTGATCCCTTGATCCTCGCGAATGGAAGCGTGACACTGCTGCTACAGCTCGGGAGGAAAGCGCACGTGCATGCCCCGACTCGAAACGAGGACTGACTCCCCTGGGGGACTCCAGAAGTACCCCAAGATCCATGTCAGTACTGGATAGAAATCCTCAGGTCCGGCACCGTCTCCACACAAGATCTTAGGCCATGGCATCGACGGGAGAGAAATCCCGAGAGGCCCCCGAGCAATTCGCATGGGGACTGGCCTTTCCTGAGGCCACCAGAGCGGGTCCCTGAGGTCCCCGTCGTAAGTCGAGAGATCCTGCCGCAACTCGAGACAATCCAGGAGGTTCTCCCCTCCAGGCGAGATGAGGCCCATTTCCGCTGAGGCGTCTCGAGGCTAATCACACCTAACCTCTGGAACTTCCAAAGGGTCCTTCACACCCTTGCTGCAACTCAAGAAGTTCCCCGACATACCCGTCTCCACTAGAGATGAAGCACGAGAGTCCCGCCCACATCCAGAGGAGCCCCGTTTCCGCCTCCATAGCTCGAGAGGAGGGATCCTTTCCACTGCGTGGTTGGGAAAGAATTCCCGGCGTTCCCGTCGCATCTCAAGTGAGGCGCTGCTCCACAGGCAAAGGTCGAGAGGGAACTCCAGGGTCGTGCCACCATTCCCAGAGTCCCCCAGATGTCTCAGTCCATTCCAGGGAAATCCTGTTTCCCTGCACTGCCTCGACTTTCAAGCCGAGGATCGACTCACACCACGGTGGCACGTGGGACATGCCCTGTGGGAAAGCCTCGTGGGAAAGCCTCGTGGGAAAGCCTCGAGGGAAAGCCCCTGATCCCCTGATCTTCAGCGAAGGGAAGCGTGACACTGCTGCTACAGCACGGGAGGAAAGCGCACGTGCATGCCCCCACTCGAGACGAGGACTGACTCCCCTGGGGGACTCCAGAAGTACCCCAAGATCCATGTCAGTCACTGGATAGAAATCCTCAGGTCCGGCACCGTCTCCACACAAGATCTTAGGCCATGGCATCGATGGGAGAGAAATCCCGAGAGGCCCCCGAGCAATTCGCATGGGGACTGGCCTTTCCTGAGGCCACCAGAGCGGGTCCCTGAGGTCCCCGTCGTAAGTCGAGAGATCCTGCCGCAACTCGAGACAATCCAGGAGGTTCTCCCCTCCAGGCGAGATGAGGCCCATTTCCGCTGAGGCGTCTCGAGGCTAATCACAGCCTAACCTCTGGAACTTCCAAAGGGTCCTTCACACCCTTGCTGCAACTCAAGAAGTTCCCCGACATACCCGTCTCCACTAGAGATGAAGCACGAGAGATCCCGCCCACATCCAGAGGATCTCCGTTTCCGCCTCCATAGCTCGAGAGGAGGGGATCCTTTCCACTGCGTGGTTGGGAAAGAATTCCCGGCGTTCCCGTCGCATCTCAAGTTGAAGGCGCTCTCCACAGGCAAAGGTCGAGAGGGACTCCAGGGTCGTGACACCATTCCCAGAGACCCCCAGATGTCTCAGTCCATTCCATGGAAATCTCTTTTCCCTGCACTGCCTCGACTTTCAAGCCGAGGATAGACTCACACCACGGTGGCACGTGGGACAGCCCTGTGGGAAAGCATCGTGGGAAAGCCTCGTGGGAAAGCCTCGAGGGAAAGCCCCTGATCCCCTGATCTTCAGCGAAGGGAAGCGTGACACTGCTGCTACAGCACGGGAGGAAAGCGCACGTGCATGCCCCCACTCGAGACGAGGACTGACTCCCCTGGGGAGACTCCAGAAGTACCCCAAGATGCCATGTCAGTACTGGATAGAAATCCTCAGGTCCGGCACCGTCTCCACACAAGATCTTAGGCCATGGCATCGACGGGAGAGAAATCCCGAGAGGCCCCCGAGCAATTCGCATGGGGACTGGCCTTTCCTGAGGCCACCAGAGCGGGTCCCTGAGGTCCCCAGTCGTAAGTCGAGAGCATCCTGCCGCAACTCGAGACAATCCAGGAGGTTCTCCCCTCCAGGCGAGATGAGGCCCATTTCCGCTGAGGCGTCTCGAGGCTAATCACACCTAACCTCTGGAACTTCCGAAGGGTCCATTCACACCCTTGCTGCAACTCAAGAAGTTCCCCGACATACCCGTCTCCACTTGAGAGGAAGCACGAGAGTTCCCGCCCACATCCAAAGGAGCCCCATTTCCGCCTCCAAGCTCGAGAGGAGGGATCCTTTCCCATGCGTGGTCGGGAAATGAATTCCCCGCGTTACCCGTCGCAATCTCAAGAAGAGGCACTCTCCACAGGAATAGGTGAGAGGAACTCCAGGGTCGTGCCACCATTCCCAGAGTCCCCCAGATGTCTCAGTCCATTCCAGGGAAAGCCTGTTTTCCCTGCACTGCCTCGACTTTCAAGCCGAGCGATCGACTACACACCACGGTGGCACGTGGAGCAGCCCTGTGGGAAAGCTTCGTGGGAAAGCCTCGTGGGAAAGCCTCGAGGGAAAGCCCCTGATCCCCTGATCTTCGCGAAGGGAAGCGTGACACTGCTGCTACAGCACGGGAGGAAAGCGCACGTGCATGCCCCCACTCGAGACGAGGACTGACTCCCCTGGGGAGACTCCAGAAGTACCCCAAGATGCCATGTCAGCACTGGAGAGGAATACTCAGGATCCGACACCGACTCCACACAAGGTCTGAGGCCCTGGCATCGACGGGAAAGGAATCCCGAAGAGGCCCCACAGCAACTCTCATGGGGACTGGCCTTTCTTGAGGCCACCAGAGCGGGTCCCTGAGGTCCCCTGTCGTAAGTCGAGAGCACCTGCCGCAACTCGAGAAAATCCAGGAGGTTCTCCCCTCCAGCCGAGATGAGGCCCATTTCCGCTGAGGCGTCTCGAGGCTAATCACACCTAACCTCTGGAACTTCCTAAGGGTCCTTCACACCCTTGCTGCAACTCAAGAAGTTCCCCGACATACCCGTCTCCACTCGAGAGGAAGCACGAGAGTCCCGCCCACATCCAGAGGAGCCCCTTGTCCGCCTCCTTGCTCGAGAGGAGGGATCCTTTCCCTGCCTGGTAGGGAAAGAATTCCTGGCGTTCCCGTCGCATCTCACGAGGAGGCGCTCTCCACAGGAAAGGCGAGAGGAACTCCAGGGTCGTGCCACCATTCCCAGATCCCCCAGATGTCTCAGTCCATTCCAGGGAAACCTGTTTTCCCTGCACTGCCTCGACTTTCAAGCCGAGGATCGACTCACACCATCGGTGGCACGTGGGAGCAGCCCTGTGGGAAAGCCTCGTGGGAAAGCCTCGTGGGAAAGCCTCGAGGGAAAGCCCCTGATCCCTTGATCCTCGCGAATGGAAGCGTGACACTGCTGCTACAGCTCGGGAGGAAAGCGCACGTGCATGCCCCGACTCGAGACGAGGACTGACTCCCCTGGGGGACTCCAGAAGTACCCCAAGATCCATGTCAGTACTGGATAGAAATCCTCAGGTCCGGCACCGTCTCCACACAAGATCTTAGGCCATGGCATCGACGGGAGAGAAATCCCGAGAGGCCCCCGAGCAATTCGCATGGGGACTGGCCTTTCCTGAGGCCACCAGAGCGGGTCCCTGAGGTCCCCGTCGTAAGTCGAGAGATCCTGCCGCAACTCGAGACAATCCAGGAGGTTCTCCCCTCCAGGCGAGATGAGGCCCATTTCCGCTGAGGCGTCTCGAGGCTAATCACACCTAACCTCTGGAACTTCCGAAGGGTCATTCACACCCTTGCTGCAACTCAAGAAGTTCCCCGACATACCCGGTCTCCACTTGAGAGGAAGCACGAGAGTTCCCGCCCACATCCAGAAGGAGCCCCATTTCCGCCTCCAAGCTCGAGAGGAGGGATCCTTTCCCATGCGTGGTCGGGAAAGAATTCCCCGGCGTTCCCGTCGCAATCTCAAGAAGAGGCACTCTCCACAGGAAAGGTCGAGAGGAACTCCAGGGTCGTGCCACCATTCCCAGAGTCCCCCAGATGTCTCAGTCCATTCCAGGGAAGCCTGTGTTCCCTGCACTGCCTCGACTTTCAAGCCGACGATCGACTCACACCACGGTGGCACGTGGAGCAGCCCTGTGGGAAAGCTTCGTGGGAAAGCCTCGTGGGAAAGCCTCGAGGGAAAGCCCTGATCCCCTTGATCTTCGCGAAGGGAAGCGTGACACTGCTGCTACAGCACGGGAGGAAAGCGCACGTGCATGCCCCACTCGAGACGAGGACTGACTCCCCTGGGGAGACTCCAGAAGTACCCCAAGATGCCATGTCAGCACTGGAGAGGAATCCTCAGGATCCGACACCGACTCCACACAAGGTCTTAGGCCCTGGCATCGACGGGAAAGGAATCCCGAGAGGCCCCACAGCAACTCTCATGGGGACTGGCCTTTCCTGAGGCCACCAGAGCGGGTCCCTGAGGTCCCTGTCGTAAGTCGAGAGCACCTGCCGCAACTCGAGAAAATCCAGGAGGTTCTCCCCTCCAGCCGAGATGAGGACCCATTTCCGCTGAGGCGTCTCGAGGCTAATCACACCTAACCTCTGGAACTTCCTAAGGGTCCTTCACACCCTTGCTGCAACTCAAGAAGTTCCCCGACATACCCGTCTCCACTCGAGAGGAAGCACGAGAGTCCCGCCCACATCCAGAGGAGCCCCTTGTCGCCTCCTTGCTCGAGAGGAGGGATCCTTTCCCTGCCTGGTAGGGAAAGAATTCCTGGCGTTCCCGTCGCATCTCACGAGGAGGCGCTCTCCACAGGAAAGGCGAGAGGAACTCCAGGGTCGTGCCACCATTCCCAAGATCCCCCAGATGTCTCAGTCCATTCCAGGGAAACCTGTTTTCCCTGCACTGCCTCGACTTTCAAGCCGAGGATCGACTCACACCATGGTGGCACGTGGAGCAGCCCTGTGGGAAAGCCTCGTGGGAAAGCCTCGTTGGAAAGCCTCGAGGGAAAGCCCCTGATCCCTTGATCCTCGCGAATGGAAGCGTGACACTGCTGCTACAGCTCGGGAGGAAAGCGCACGTGCATGCCCCGACTCGAGACGAGGACTGACTCCCCTGGGGGACTCCAGAAGTACCCCAAGATCCATGTCAGTACTGGATAGAAATCCTCAGGTCCGGCACCGTCTCCACACAAGATCTTAGGCCATGGCATCGACGGGAGAGAAATCCCGAGAGGCCCCCGAGCAATTCGCATGGGGACTGGCCTTTCCTGAGGCCACCAGAGCGGGTCCCTGAGGTCCCCGTCGTAAGTCGAGAGCACCTGCCGCAACTCGAGACAATCCAGGAGGTTCTCCCCTCCAGGCGAGATGAGGCCCATTTCCGCTGAGGCGTCTCGAGGCTAATCACACCTAACCTCTGGAACTTCCGAAGGGTCATTCACACCCTTGCTGCAACTCAAGAAGTTCCCCGACATACCCGTCTCCACTGAGAGGAAGCACGAGAGTTCCCCCCACATCCAAAGGAGCCCCATTTCCGCCTCCAAGCTCGAGAGGAGGGATCCTTTCCCATCGTGGTCGGGAAATGAATTCCCTCGCGTTCCCGTCGCAACTCAAGAAGAGGCACTCTCCACAGGAAAGGCGAGAGGAACTCCAGGGTCGTGCCACCATTCCCAGAGTCCCCCAGATGTCTCAGTCCATTCCAGGGAAACCTGTTTTCCCTGCACTGCCTCGACTTTCAAGCCGAGGATCGAACTCACACCACGGTGGCACGTGGGACAGCCCTGTGGGAAAGCTCTCGTGGGAAGCCTCGTGGGAAAGCCTCTGAGGGAAAGCCACACGATCCCTTGATCCACGCGAAAGGGAAGCGTGACACTGCTGCTACAGCTCGGGAGGGAAAGCGCACGTGCATGCCCCCACTCGAGACGAGGACTGACTCCCCTGGGGGAGACTCCAGAAGTACCCCAAGATCCATGTCAGCACTGGAGAGGAATCCTCAGGATCCCGACACCGACTCCACACAAGGGTCTTAGGCCCTGGCATCGACGGAAAGGATCCCGAGAGGGCCCCACCAAGCAACTCTCATGGGGACTGGCCTTTCCTGAGGCCACCAGAGCGGGTCCCTGAGGTCCCCTGTCGTAAGTCGAGAGCACCTGCCGCAACTCGAGAAAATACCAGGAGGTTCTCCCCTCCAGCCGAGATGAGGCCCATTTCCGCTGAGGCGTCTCGAGGCTAATCACACCTAACCTTCTGGAACTTCCTAAAGCGTCCTTCACACCCTTGCTGCAACTCAAGAAGTTCCCCGACATACCGTCTCCACTCGAGAGGAAGCACGAGAGTCCCGCCCACATCCAGAGGAGCCCCTTGTCCGCCTCCTTGCTCCGAGAGGGAGGGATCCTTTCCCTGCCGGTTAGGGAAAGAATTCCTGGCGTTCCCGTCGCATCTCAACGAGGAGGCGCTCTCCACAGGAAAGGCGAGAGGAACTCCAGGGTCGTGCCACCATTCCAAGATCCCCCAGATGTCTCAGTCCATTCCAGGGAAACCTGTTTTCCCTGCACTGCCTCGACTTTCAAGCGAGGATCGACTCACACCATGGTGGCCGTGGAGCAGCCTGGTGGGAAAGCTCGTGGAAAGCCTCGTGGAAAGCCTCGAGGGAAAGCCCTGATCCCTTGATCCTCGCGAATGGAAGCGTGACACTGCTGCTACAGCTCGGGAGGAAAGCGACGTGCATGCCCCGACTCGAAACGAGGACTGACTCCCCTGGGGACTCCAGAAGTACCCCAAGATCCATGTCAGTACTGGATAGAAATCCTCAGGTCCGGCACCGTCTCCACACAAGATCTTAGGCCATGGCATCGACGGGAAGAGAAATCCCGAGAGGCCCCGAGCAATTCGCATGGGGACTGGCCTTTCCTGAGGCCACCAGAGCGGGTCCCTGAGGTCCCGTCGTAAGTCGAGAGCTCCTGCCGCAACTCGAGACAATCCAGGAGGTTCTCCCCTCCAGGCGAGATGAGGCATTTCCGCTGAGGCGTCTCGAGGCTAATCACACCTAACCTCTGGAAGTTCCGAAGGGTCATTCACACCCTTGCTGCAACTCAAGAAGTTCCCCGACATACCCGCTCCACTTGAGAGGAAGCACGAGAGTTCCCCCACATCCAAAGGAGCAC
>NW_017213682.1:0-15399 GCF_001704415.2 Capra hircus | reverse complement strand
TTATGTGCGTGTCTGAGTTTATTTATATTTCTCCAATTTTGATTCCAGTTTGCGCTTCATCCAGTCTGGCATTTTGCGTGATATACTGTGCATGTAAGTTAAATAAGCGGCGTGACAACAAGACAGCCTTGACATACTCCATTACCAATTCTGAACAACTCCATTGTTCCTGTCTGATTCTGTTACCTCGTGACCTGCATACAGGTTTCTCAGGAGCCTGTAAAGTGGACCAGTATACCCATCTCTTTAAGAATTTTCCACAGTTTCTGTGACCCCCACAGTCAAAGGCTTTAGCATAGTGAATGAAGGCAGAAGTAGATCATGTTCTGGAATTCCCTGCTTTTTCTATGATCCAATGAACGTTGGCAATTTGATCTCTGGTTCCTCTTCCTTTCATAATCCAATTTGTACATTTGAAAGTTCTCAGTTCACATATTGTTGAAACCTAGATGGAGGCATTTTGAGCATTACCTTGCAGCATATGAAATGAGAACGACTGGGCAGTAGTTTGAGCATGCCTTCACAATGCCCCTTTTGGGATCAGAGTGAATCTGACCTTTTCCTGTCTTGTGGTCATTGATGAGTTTTCCAAATTTCCTGGCACATTGAGTGCAGCATTTTAACAGCATTATCTTTTACAATTTGTAATAGCTGAGCTTCAAGCCTATCATCTCGACTAGCATTGTTTGTGGTAATTCTTCCTAAGATCCACTGACTTCACACCCTAGGTTGTCTGCTCTATGTGAGTGATCACACCATTATGGTTATATAGGTGATTAAGCAGACAAGGCGATGGCACCCCACTCCAATATTCTTGCCTGGAAAAATCCCATGGGCAGAGGAGCCTGGTAGTGTACTGTCCATGGGGTCACGAAGAGCTGGACACAAGAGAAGTGACATAGCAGCAGCAGCAGCAGCAGCAGCAGCAGCAGCAGCAGCAGCAGCAGCAGCAGCAGGTGATTAAGACCTTTCTCTGGTACAGCTCTTCTCTTATGCTCTTGCCAGCACTTCATCACATTTTTCTCCTTCTGCTAGGTTCATACCACTTCTGTCCTTGATTGTGCCCATGTTTGCACGAAACATTCCCTGGGAGTCTCTCAGTTTCTTGGTAAGCCATAATATTGGAGCTTCTGCCTCAGCATCAGCCCCTCCAGTGAATTTTCAGGATTGATCTCCTTTAGAGTTGACTGGATTGATTTCCTTGCAGCCCCACGGACTCACAAGAGTCTTCTCCAATACTGTGGTTCAAAAGCATCAATTCCTTAATGTTCAGCCTCCTCTATGGTCTAACTTACATTGTCACATGACTGACTTAAAAAAACACAAATATAGCTCTGACTATATGGAGGCTTCTTGGCAAAGGAATGTCTCTGCTCTTTAACATGCAGTCTAGGTTTGTCACTGCTTTTCTTCCAAGAAACAAGTGTCATTTAATTTCATAGCTGCAGTCATCACCTGCCATGATTTTGGAGTCCAAGAAAACAGAAGTCTGTCACTGTTACCATTGTTTTCCCATCTATTTGCCCTGAACTAATAGGACCAGATGCCATGATCTTAGTTTTTTGCATTTTGCGTCTTAAGCCAGCTTTTTCACTCTCCTCTTTCACCTGCATCAAGAGGCTCTTTAGTTATTCTTTGCTTGATGCTATATCGGTGGTGTCATCTGCATATCTGAAGTTATTGATATTTTTATTTTTCTCTTAATTTCATCTTGTGTTTCCTCCAGCCCAGCATTTTCCAAGATGTGCTCTGCATAGAAGTTAAATCAACAGGGTGACAAATGTAGTAGTTTTTTTTTTTTTTTCTTTTCCCCAATTTCAAACCACCTGTTCTTCTTTATCTGGTTCTCACTGGTTGTTTCTTGACCTAGATACAGGTCTCTCAGGAGGCATGTAGGTAGTCTGGTATTTCCATGTCTTTAAGAATTTTCTGCACTTTGTTGTGATCCACACAGTGGATTTTTATCATAGTCAAGAAAGCAGAAATAGTTTTTTTTTTTTAAATAATATTCTTGCTTTTTCCATGTTCCAATGGATGTTGCCTATCTGACCTCTGGTTTCTGTCTTTTCTAAATCCAGTTTGAACATTTGCAACTTCTATGTTAATGTTCTGTTAAAGTCTTGCCAGGAGAATTGTGAGCATGCCTTTGTTCGATTCACTTCAGTTGCTCAGTTGTGTATGACTGTTTGTGAGCCCATGGACTACAGCAAATCAGGCCTTCCTGTCCATCACTGACTCCCGCAGTTTACTGAAATTCATGTCCTTTGAGTCGGTGATACCATCTAACTGTCTCATCCTCTGTCCTCCCCTTCTCCTCCCGCTTTCAATCTTCCCAAACATCAGGGTCTTTTCAAATGAGTCAGCTCTTCACATCAGTTGGCCAAAGTATTGGAGTTTCAGCTTTCAGCTTTAACCTCAGTCCTTCTAATGAATATTCATGATTGATCTCCTTTAGGATGGACTGGTTGGATCTCCTTGCAGTTCAAGGGACTCTCAAGAATCTCCTCCAACAACACAGTTCAAAAGCATCAATTCTTTGGTGCTCAGCTTTCTTTATAGTTCAACTGTCACATCCATACACGCCTACTGGAAAAATCATAATCTTAACTAGGTGGAGCTTCATTGGCACATTCATATCTCTGCTTTTTAATATGCTGTCTCAGTTCAATTCAGTTCAGCTGTGTCCGACTCTTTGCGACCCCATGAATCGCCACAAGCCAAGCCTCCCTGTCCATCACCAACTCTCTTAGTTCACTCAGACTCACGTCCATCGAGTCAGTGATGTCATCCAGCCATCTCAGTTGTTCATAAATTGTCTTCAGAGGAGTTAGTGTGTAAAATAATGGCAGTTGTGTGATATTTGGAACATCATGTGGCATTGCCCTTCTTTGGATTTCAAATGAAAAACTGACCTTTTCCAGTCCTGCAGCCACTACTGACTTTTCCAAGTTTTCTGGCATTCTGAGTGCAGCACTTCAACAATAGCATCTTTTAAAATTTGAAATAGCTCAGCTGCTGTTCCATCACCTCCATTATCTTTGTTGGTAGTGATGCTTTCTAAGAGCCACTTGATTTCACACTCCAAGATGTCTAGCTGTAGGTGAGTGATCACCCCATCATGGTTATCTAGGTCATTGGGAACTTTTGGGATAGTTCTTCTATGTAATCATGCCACCACTCCTTAATATCTTCCAATTCTTTTAGGTTCAGACATTTTTGGTCCTTTATTGTACACATATGTGCATGAAATACTCCTTTGATACCTCTTATTTTCCTGAAGAGATCTCGAGTCTTTCCCAGTCTCTCATGCCCACTCAGTAGTTTAGCAACATTTATTGTTTCATGGATGTGACATGCTTCCAGTGCTTCTTATTCCACTTGAATTCCTACACTCCCAGTAGTGTATCAGAATCCCTTGTTTCACCACAGGGACCTGCTTTACCTGCTTCTTCTCAACCCCAGATCAAAGACATTCAGTACTTTATCACCATAGAGTATTCAGTGCATTAACATGCGACACTTTCCAGTGTTTCCTTGTCGCCTGGGACTAATCACCCAGTGGTATAAGTGCCATACTCTATTTTCGTGCTGTTACACAAGTCAAGTGCTTCATTTTCTGAAGCGAAAACACACTCATCATCCAGTGTCTTAGTGCAGAAACGTGCTTGAGGAGCTTCTTCATCCACCCAGTCAAACACTCCCAGGGGTTTTTCACCATCCAGTGTTCAAGTTCTGTGACATGCTTCAAGTGCTTCTTTGTGTACACTGGGTCATAGACACCCAGTAGTTTGTCATTATCCAGTGTTTCAGTTATGCAACATGCTTCTGGGTTTCTTCATTCCCTCAGGTCATCACACCAAGTGGTTTTGTCACTATCCAGTGTTTCATAGTTACAGCATGCTTCCAGAGCTTCTTTTTCTGCCTGGGTCAAACATACCAAGTAGCTTGTTCCCGTCCACGTTTGAGTTCTGTGAAACGGATCCTGTGCTTCTTGTCCACCCTAAATGAAGCACACTCAACCGTTTGTCACCATCCAGTGTTTCATGTTGGTGACAAGGTTCAGATACTTCCCCATGCACTCTGGGTCATACACACCCTGTTGTTTATCACCTGTTTCAGTTTTTTGACATGCTTCAAGTGCTTCTTGCCTCTCCTGGATCAAACACACCAGTAGTTTAGCAATATCCAATGTTTCAGTACTGTAACATATTTCAAGAATTTTGCCACACACCACCGTCCAGAAGTACCCAACAGTTTATCAGCATTCCATGCCTCAGTTCGAGGACTTAGCCTCAAGTGCTTCTTCACAACCCGAGACAAAACACACCCAGTAGATTGTCACCATCCATTGTTTCAGTCCTGCAGCAGGCTTCATGTGCTTCTTCATCCTCTCTAGGTGAAGCACATGCAGTAGCTTATGACCATTTAGTGTTTCCATTTTATGGCAGATTCCAGGACTTTTGCATCCTCACCAGGCCAAACACACTCAAACATTTACACCATCCAGTGCTTTGCTCTGTGACATTCCTCCAGTCTTCCTCATTATCCCAAGTCAAAGACATCCATAACATTCACCACCTACTGTTCCAATGCCAAGATCCACTTCAATGGTGTGCTCATTCTCCCCATTTAAAGACATTCACCAGGCTATCACCATACAGTGCTGAAGTTCAGTGACATGCTCCCAGTGCTTCTCCATCCATTCAATGTCAAGCCCAGCTGGCAGTTATTGACCATTAAACGTTTCATTGTGTGACATGCTTCAGTCAAATGTGCCCAAGATTATTTTAAAAAAAAAAGAAAGAAACAAAGAAAAAGAAAGAAAAAAATCACTATTTAAGGGGTGATCAGTTCAGCTCAGTCACTCATTCATGTCCAACTCTTTGTTATCCCATGAACCGCAGCAAGCCAGGCCTCCCTGTCCATCGGCAAGTCCCAAACCCATGTCCATTGAGTCGGTGATGCCATCCATCCATCTTATCCTCTGAAGTCCCCTTCTCCTCCTGCCCTCAATCGTTTCCAGCAACAAGATGCTTTCAGATGAGCCAGCTCTTCACATCAGGTGGCCAAAGTATTGGAGTTTCAGCTTCAACATCAGTCCTTCCAATGAACACTAAGGACTGATTTCCTTTAGGATGGACTGGTTGGATCGCCTAGCAGTCCAAGTGAATCTCAAGAGTCTTCTTAAACACCCAGTTCTAAAGCATCAATTCTTCAGTGCTCAGCTGTCTTTATATTCCAAAACTTACATCCATAGATGACTACTGGAAAAACCATAGCCTTGACTAGATGGACCTTTCTTGACAAAGTAAAGCCTCTGTTTTTTAATATAAATATAATAATCAATAATAATCAATTATCAACAATAATCAATAATAAATAAACATCTAGGTTGCTCATAAGTTTCCTTCCAAGGACTGAACGTCTTTTAACTTCATGGCTGCAGTCACCATCTGCAGCGATTTTGGAGCCCAGAAATATAAAGTCATCTTCTGTTTCCACTGTTTCCCCACCTATTTGCCTATGAAGTGGTGGCATCAGATGCCGTGATCTTAGCTTTTTGAATGTTGAGCATTAAGACAACTTATTCACTCTCTCATTTCACTTTTATCAAGAGGCTCTTTAGTTCTTCACTTTCTGCCATAAGGCTGGTGTCATCTGCATATTTGAGATTATTGGTATTTCTCCGTCAATCTAGTTTCCACCTTGAGATTCCTCCAGCCCAGGGTTTCTCGTTATGTAGTCTGTGTAGAAGTTAAATAAGCAAGGTGGCAGTTATACAGCCTTGAGGTACTCCTTTTCCTTTCTGGAACCAGTCTGTTGTTCTATTTCCAGTTCTAATTGTTGCTTCCTGACCTGCATACAAGTTTATCAAGAGGCAAGTCAGGTTGTCTGGTATTCCCATCTGTTTCAGAATTTCCCCAAAGTTTATTTGTGATCCACACAGTCAAAGTCTCAATAAAACAGAAGTAGATCTTCTTTTGGAACGCTCCTGGTTTTTCAATGATCCAGCAGATGTTGGCAATTTGATCTTGGTTGCTCTGCCTTTTGGAAAACCAACTCGAATATCTGGAAGTTCCTGGTTGATGTATTGCTGAAGCATGGCTCGGATAATTTTGACCATTAATTTAGTAGCATAGGAGATGAGTGCAACTGTGTAGTAGTTGGAGAATTCTTTGGCATTGCCTTTCTTTGGACTGGGGTGAAAACTGCCCTTTTCCAGTTCTGTGGCCAGTGCTGAATTTTCCACATTTGGTGCCATGTTGAGTGCAGCCCTTTCATAGCATTGTCTTTCGGGATTTGAACTAGCTCAACTGGAATTCTATCCCCTCCACTAGCTTTCTTTGTAGTCATGCTTCCTAAGACCCACTTGAGTTTACATTCCAGGATGTCTGGCTCTAGGTGAATGATCACATCATCGTGATTATCTGGGTCATGAACATCTTTTATGTACAGTTCTTCTGTGTATTTTGGCTACCTCTTCTAATATCTTCTGCTTCTGTTAGGCCCGTGAAACGTCTGTCCTTTATTGAGCCAATCTTTGTAGAAATGTTTGCTTGGTATCTCTAAGTTTTTGAGGAGATCTCTAGTCTTTCCCATTCTATTGTTTCCTATATTTCTTTATTTCAATGTGTGTGGCACAATTCAAATGTTCTCTTCCCACTCTGATCAGTCCTAGTCAATAATTGGTACCAACCAGTGTCCAGTGCTGTGACATATGACCAATTTCAATTCTTCCTTAATGAAGTCAGTAAAAAAAAAAAAAAAATCCCGGAGTTGATCAATACACAGTGTTCCATGGCTGTCACTGGATTCGAGTACTTCCTCACCCACTCCAGGTTAACATAGTCATTTATCACCATCCATTGTTTCAGTACACTGACAGTCTTCAAATGCTTCTACAGTAATCCTGGTGTAAAATTTCTAGTACTTAGAAACAGCCAGCGTTTTAGTTTGGACCATGACCCAATGGCTTCTTCATGCTCACCCATAAACCAAACTCCGTAGTTTGTCGCCATTTAGTGTATACATGAAGTGACATGCTTAAAGAGCTTCATCATCCACCCTAGATCTAGACAGTCAGTCTTTCAGGCTCCATACAAGCGTTTCAGCGCTGTGACATGATTTGAAATTTCGTCTGTGCACACTGAGGCATACACAGCCAGCAGTGCACCATGCTCCAGTGTTTCAGGACTTTGATAAGATTAAATATGTTCTTGGTCCCACTAACGTCAATACACTCACCATTTATAACCATCTTGTTTCACTGCTGTGACATAATGTCAACTGCTTCTTCATCCATTCCTGTGTCAAACAAACTCAGTAGTTTTTTCCCCGTCTAGTGCTAGTGTTCAGTACTATGAAATGATTCTGAAGCCTCTGTGTCCATTCCAGCTCAAACATAGTCCGTATTCTCAATCAGTGCTTCAGTGATGTCACATGCTTCAAGTGCTTTCTTCATTCACTCCATATCAAGTACATGCAGTCGTTTATAAACATGCAGTGTTTCAGTTGTGTGACTTGCTTCAAATGTTTCTCGAATCCACTTGAGCTGAAACATATCCAGTAGCTTATGACCGTTGGTGTTTCCGTGCTGTGACATGTTTCAAGTGCTTCTTCTTCTACACCGTGTTGAACGCATGCAATAGTTTATCACCATCAGTTGTTTCAGTTCTGTTACATTCTTCAAGTCTTGTTTCATATACTCTGGTTCAAATACACCTAGAAGTTGTTCACCACCAACTGTTGAGTTCTGTGATATGTTTCAATTGTTTCTGTAGATACCAGTTCATACACACTCGTACATTTATCACCATCCTGTGTTTTAGGGCTGTCATATGGTTAAACGAGTCCCCTTCCTACCCCAGGTCAAATACACCCAGTGTTCATCAACATCCAGTCTTTCAGCTATGTGATACAATTCAAGTGCTTTATCATCCATTCTCGGAAGACACAGCCAATAATTTATCGAATTCCAGTGCTTCAGTGCTGTGAATTTTTAAAGTGTTTCTGCATCCAAATAGCTCAGGCAAGATTAAGAGATTGTAACTATCACTGGTTCAGTTTTATGACATGGCTTCAGCGCATCTCCATCTACAATGGTGGAACGCACTCAGTAATTACCACCATCCTGCAAATCATAGGTAAACCATTCTTGGAATGCTTCTTTGTCTACTGTGGCTCAAACACACCAAGTACTTTTTCACCATTCAGTGTTTCAGTGCTGCGACAACTTCCACTGCTCCTTTGGGTACTACACGTCATCACACCAAGTGTCTTGTAACTACTAGCTTACACTCTAGAGAACATATCTCTCTTCTACTGAGACTGAGATGTAGAGCATGCATCTCACCACTATTATGACCCCATTCTAAGCACACATGCCCCTTCTGCAGTGGCTAAACTCTGGAGGAAATGTGACAACACTATTGATCCTGTATTCTAGAGCACACATCTTACCATTGCTGAACCAGTGTTCTACAGCAGCCTTAGCACAGCTACTGAGCTTGCATTCTGAAAGTAGTCATCCTACCTCTACTGAGTCGACATTATATGCATACATGATCCAACTTCTGAGTTTGCACTATGGAATACACATTATGCCACTACTGAGCAAGCTCTAGTGTACACATGACCACGTATGGATCCTGAAAATTATTCAAAGTACTGCACTATTGTGCTCATTTCACATACTAAGCAAGATAATGCTCAAAATTCTTTCTGCTAGGCTTCAAAGTATTTGAACCAAGAACTTCCAAATATATACGGTGGATTTAGAAAAGGCAGAGGAATGAGGGCTTATACTGCCCACATTCATTGCCTACTAGAGAAAGTAAGAAATCAAGAGATACCTGGAATAACAGGCAAGGTGGACCTTGGAGTACCTATGAAGTATGGCAAAGGCTAACAGAATTCCCTAAGAGAACTCACCATTGATAGGAAACACCCTCTTCCAACAACACAAGAGATGACTCTTGAGATGGTCAATGCTGAAATCAGACTGATTATGTTCTTTGCAGCCGAAGATGGAGAAGCTCTATGCAGTCAGAAAAAACAAGACTGAGCAGTGACATGGCTCAGATGAGGAATGCCTTAAAGAAAACTTCAGCCTTAAATTGAAGAAAGTATGGAAAACCACTAGACCATTTGGGCTGACCAAAATCAATCCCTTATGATTACACAGTGGATGTGACAAATAGATTTGAGGATTAGATCTTATAGACAGACTGCTTGGAGAACTATGGACCAAGGGTCATGACATTCTGCATGAGACAATGAAGAAAACCATACCAAGAAAAATAAATGCAAAAAGGCAAAAGGTTTGTCTGAGGAGGCCTTACAAATCACTTAGAAAAGAAGAGAAGCTAAAGGCATAGGAGAAAAAGAAAGATAATCCATTTGAATGCAATTTTCTTAAGAATAGCAAGGAGAGATATGAAAAGCCTTCCTCAGGGATCAATGCAAAGAAACAGAGAAAAACAATTAGGATGGCAAAGGACAGAGATCACCTCAAGAATGTTACAGATACCAAGGGAACACTTCATGCAAAGATGGGCACAATAAAGGAGAGAAAATATATGGACCTAACAGAAGCAGCTATATTAAGAAGTGGTGGCAAGAACACACAGAAGAGCTGAAGTTAGAAGAAGAAGAAGAAGAAGAAGAAGAAGAAGAAGAAGAAGAAGAAGAAGAAGAAGAAGAAGAAGAAGAAGAAGAAGAAGAAGAAGATCTTAATGACCCACATAACCGTGAAGGTGTCTTTACGCACCCAGAACCAGACATCCTGGAATGTGAAATCAAGGAGCCCTTAGTACAGAACTATGAACAAAGTTACTAGAGGTAATGTGTTTCCAGCTGTGGAATTTCAAGTCCTACCAGATTATGACATTAAAATCCTGCACTCAATATGCCAGCACATTTGAAAAGCTCGGCACTGGCCACAGAACTTGGAAAGGTTAGTTTAAACTCCAATCCTCAAGAAAAGCTATGCCAAAGATTGTTTAAACTAACACACAATTGCACACATCTCGCATGTAAGCAAAGTCATGTTCAAAGTTCTTCACGCTAGGCTTCAGCAGTACATGAACTGAGAACTTCCAGATGTTAAAGCTGGATTTAGAAAAGTCAGAGAAACCAGAGATCAAATTGCCAGCATCCATGGGATCAGAGAAAAAGCAAGGGAGTTCAAGAAAAACATCTACATCTGATTTGGACTATGCCAAAGGTTTTGACTGTGTGGATGACAACAAGCTATGGAAAATTCCCGAAAAGACGCAAATACCAGATCTCTTTAACTGCCTGCTGAGAAATCTGTAGGCATGTCAAGAAGCAACACTTAGAACTGGACATAGAACAATGCACTAGTTTCAAATTGGGAAAGGAGTATATCAAGGCTGTATATTGTCATGTGGCTTATTTAACTTATACTCAGCACATCATGTGAAATGCCAGGCTGGATGAAGCCCAAACTAGAATCAAGATTGCTTGGAGAAATATCAATAACCGCAGACTTGCAGTTGACACCACATATATGACAGAAAGTGGAGAATAACTAAAGAGCATATTGATGGAAAGAAAGAAGAGAGTGAAAAACCTTGCTTAAAACTCAATGTCAAAAAATGAAGATCATGGCATCTGGCC
The DNA here is from genome assembly GCF_001704415.2 of Capra hircus. Lineage (NCBI taxonomy): Eukaryota > Metazoa > Chordata > Mammalia > Artiodactyla > Bovidae > Capra > Capra hircus. The sequence goes on along the minus strand of NW_017213682.1, from coordinate 4,758 downwards.
CCGTGACTTCACATCAAAAAGGGAAATCATGGGAAAAGTGGAACCAGTGATAGACTTTATTTTCTCGGGCTCCAAAATCACTGCAGATGGTGACTGCAGCCGTGGAATTAAAAGGTGCTAGATCCTATGAAGAAAAGCTGTAACCATCTAAAGAGCATATTCAAAAGCAGAGGCATTACTTTGCAATGAATGGTCGATCAGATCATACCTATATAGTTTCCATTACTCATGTATGGATGGGAGAGGTGGACTATACAGGAAGTTGTGCATGGAATAATTGATGATTTTGAACTGTGGTGTTGGAGAAGACTCTTGCGAGTCCCTTGGACTGCAAGGCGATCAAAGCAGTCAATCCTGATGGAAATCAGCCCTGAATATTCATTGGAAGTACTTTTGCTGAAGCTGAAACTCTGATACTTTCACCACCTGATGCAAAGAACTAACTATAGGAAAAGACCCTGATGCTGGGAAAGCTTGAGTGCAGAAGGAGAAGGGCCTAGCAGACGATGAGATGGTCGGATGGTACAACTAATTTGTTGCACCTCAATTTGGGCAAACTCTGGGAGTTATTGATGGACAGTGAGGCGTGGTGTGCTGCATAATAAGGAACATAACATTCCTTATTATGTTGCAGAGAGTTACTATGCCTGGGCAACTGAACAACAGCAGAATAAAACATTTCAGTAGGAAGTGAAGACACAACTTTCAGGAAGATGCTCAGAGACAAATAGAGAAAAAATATCAATCCACTTCTCATACAGCCATTTTTACTGTTATTGAAACAAGCTTTTTCCATATTTAAATATGGCTTTCCTGAAGTATGTGAATTCTAAATTGTTTTTTCACCTCAGAGAGGTGTGTTGATGAAGTCACGATGCACAGAGACATGTCAGTTCTCACAGATTCCCTTAATAAAATCATGATGTACTTAAGGAGCTGGGGGTATTTTTTCCATGGGAATAAATATTTTCATGGGGAACTCTGTAATACTTTAGAAAATGTTCATTACTATAATCAAATTTGTTTGGAATATTTGTAGCCTTTCCTTTGGTATCAGAAGATACTGCAGCCCTAACAATAAGGCAGGGTTTTCCAACCAAAACCCTGAAACAGAACAGCTCACCACACTCTAAAAGCACATTAGAAAAGTGTTAATTTGCTATTCAAATCAGTGAGCATTATACCCAAATTAAAGAATGGCTAAAACAGCTTGAAGAACATCACTAGAGCCTGCTAAAAGAAATCAATATGGGATTAATGGTATGAAAGGTTAGAGTAGATGAAACTTGAATTATATTAATGGAAAATATATTAAAACTTTCCTAGCATGTGGGCAGAATGAGAAGTCTCCTCAGAAACTAAAACAAACAAAACAAATCTACACATTATTTTAGAAAATCCAAATGGCTTCAGAATGAAATATAAAGGTGCAGAAGAGATAGCTAACAGCTTAGTAGATGTATGTATCCTCAAATTATTTGACCAACATGATGTTTCATAGGCTTTTAGGCATTCACACCACAAATTTGAACTCTGATGGTTGGGATACCCTTACCTCTCATCCTGCTGAACTATTGCCTAGAATATTTTTATAATTTTCTTCTAATCAGTATCACTCTATCATGTTTTGAAAAATAAGTATTTTTGCGCTTTCAACATGCAAAGTACATTTGCTTGTTGCTAAATATATGTGACTAACTTCTCTGCTAAATTCACTGTTTTTTTTTTAAGGTCTTTTTATTTATTTTTTTATCCATTTTATTTTTTTAATTTTTATTTTTACTTTATTTTACTTTACAATACTGTATTGGTTTTGCCATACATTGACATGAATTTTTTTTTATTTTAAAAATTGCATTTATTTTGGTGGGGCCAGGTAGTCATGGATGTTCAAGGGCTTTCTCTAGCTGAGGCAAGTGGTACAGTGCACTTCACTATGCTGCATAGCCTTCCCATTGTAATGTTTCTTTTGTTAGAGAACACTGGCTCTAGTTTTGGCGCATGAGCTCCTGAGTTGTGGCCCATGAGCTTAGTTCCACTTCAGCATGTGGATCTTCCTAGACAAGGATCGTTGGGAAGCTGACTATTAATTGATGGATCACTAGGGTAGTTCTGAACAAACGCAGACTATATAGGTTGGAAGTTTGATACGGTACATATGAAAGCCAAGAAGTATTTCTTAAGTAGATACTGTGTTGCTTTGGGGTATTCTCCTGGTGGCTCAGTGGTAAAGAGTCCACTTGCCAAAGTACATGACCCAGGGTTGAGAAATCCCTGAGTTGGGAAGATAGATCTTCTGGAAGAGAGAATGAAAACCAGCCTCAGTATTCTTGCCTGGGAAATCCCATGGGCAGAGGAGCCTGGTGGTCTATGGTCCATGTTGATGAAAAAGAGACGGAAATGACTAAGCAACTAATTACGACCACCACCACCATGTTGTTTTGGCAGATAAAGTAGATAGTTTGTTTAAATGACCTTGGCCTGGAATGTCTGAAAAGTAGTCAGTGCTTTTGATTATTAAAATTATGCATAAGTAAAAGGCATTTTTATTTTATTGTGTGTAAAAATCCTTTACAATATTGACTGTAAATTTTTATAATGTATTGCCAGAGAATTTAGCCAGTCATTATATACATTTATTTAGTTCTCTTTTGAAGCCATGTCTTACAACAGCAAGTGATTTCAATTATGTTCTTGCTTTGGTATCCGTCTTGAATTAGGTTTTATTTATTTATTTATTTGAAAGCAGCATTTCAGTAGGTTTCAATCATTTATTTAATCATTTCATATTTTCTACTAAAACAGCTAGCCTCTAAAAAGGGAAATGACACTCCATTTCTCCTCTGATCTTATAGGGAAAGAGAGTAGTAAAGTTCATTGCTTTATGGGTTTTTTTTTTTTTTTCAGGGTTAAAATGCTCTTTCTAAGGAACACTTCCAAATTTCAAGGTTTTCAAGGGTTTTTTAAAAATATATTTCGGTTTCTGGTCTGCTTTTTCTCACAGTCATGTCTGGTTCTTTGTAAGCCTCTGGAATATAGCCCATCAAGCTCCTCTGTCCATGGGGGTTCTTCAGGCAAGAATACTGGAGTGGGTTGTTAGGACACTCTTCCAGTGGCTCTCTCAGAGCAGATGGATTGTTTACTATCTAAACCACCAGGGAAGCCTAAAGAATACTGGAGTGAGTGGCCCATTGCTTCTCCAGAGCATCCTCCCAAACCAGAAATCAATCTGGGGTCTCCTGCATGGCATCAGATTCTTAAGCAGGTTACCTACCAGGGAAGCCCTGGTTTCTGCTAAAAAGTGCCAATTGTCATTCCTTATTATGTGGACTCACTGATCATATGTCATGATTAAATAGGAGACAACTTTCAGTACGATGTTTCATACTTGACATGAAAAACAAATTTTTCTTTGAAGAAAATTATGCCATAGTGATAAAATACCCAATAAATTATATATACTAAAATGAGGAAAAATAAAAATAAACTCAAGGACCATGGCCTGAGAAGTGGTCTTCCATACAGTTTAAAGAGGAGTGTTCTGAAGCTGTAGGGGCAGAGCCAGTACACATAGAAAATTCTTTAAAGTTGAAAGTCCATGAATGAAACATATATCGTGGTAAAAGGATCCTGTTAACCACAAAATACAGGTCTGGCAACAGTGATGTTAGTGTTTTCCTAGGCAAGAATCTGGAATCATTAAACTTCTTCATTATCTTAACTAACTAGGAACACATAACTCCAAAGCACAGAAATGCACAATCTCATTTTCATATCCTGACTTCCCCAGAGGGTACACTGATGAAAGACAACTGCAACAGATTTTTACTTTCCCGTTCAAGTGAATACCCAGTGACTATTCTCCAAGGTTAAAGCAGATGTACAGTATTTGCTTCCCAGGTCAAATAGGCTGTCTAGCATAAAGTTCAAGCAAAACTATATCTAGCCAGAATGTTCACTAATACTTAGTAGGTGAAAAGGTCTTCCATCTGTATGAAAATCAATTCTAAACATTTTATTTCTGAAGAGAAACATTTTTCTGTTTCTTTGTTTATAGTAACTTTCTTTCTTTATATTTTACTTTACAATAGTGTATTGGTTTTGTCAAACATCAACATGAAGCCTCCACGGGTGTAGGAGTGTTCCCAATCCTAAACCCCTCCCTCTGCCCTCCCCATACCATCCCTCTGGGTCAACCCAGTGCAACAGTCCCAAGCATCCTCTCCGCATCGAAGCTAGACTGGCGATTCTTTTCTTATATAACATTATACATGTTTCAATGTCATTCTCGCAAATCATCCCACCCTCTCCCTTTCCCACAGAGTCCAAAAGACTGTTCTATTCATCTGTGTCTCTTTTGCTGTCTCGCATAAAGGTTGTTAAATTGCATATGTTTACAGTAACTTTAAACTGTATTCCATCACTCCAACATTGGATACACAGACTAGGGGCTCTACCTCTGCCACCAACAGTCCCTATCTTCAGTTCACTTCAGTTCAGTTCAATTCAGTTCAGTCACTCAGTTGTGTCTGACTCTTTGTGACCCCATGAAATGCAGCATGCCAGGCCTCCCTGTCCATCACCAACTCCCGGAGTTCACTCAGACTCACGTCCATCAAGTCCATGATGCCATCCAGCCATCTCATCCTCTGTCGTCTCCTTCTCCTCCTGGCCCCCAATCCCTCCCCCGCATCAGAGTCTTTTCCAATGAGCCAGCTCTTCACATGAGGTGCCAAAGTACTGGAGTTTCCGCGTTAG
>NW_017213681.1:0-24981 GCF_001704415.2 Capra hircus | reverse complement strand
TTCGAACCCACGCCTCCAGGGGAGACTGCGACCTGAACGCAGCGCCTTAGAGCCGCTCGGATCCTGACGGCGGGCCTGGCTGGGCGCGTGGCCGCTCGCCTGGCTGGGACCCGACGCGGCGCGAGCACCGGCGCCCTTGGCGGGCCCGCGGGGCGCCACGCCAGGCAGGCAGGCAGGCAGGCAGGCAGGCGGCCGTCCGGAGTGGGGGTCGACGGAGCCGGCGCGCGGCGGCCGGCCGAGGCGCCTGGCTCCGCGGCAGCTGGCGCCGCGACCCACCGGGCCTCGGCGGGCCGGCCCCTCCTCGCCCGCGCCTCTCCTGGCCCGACGCCGGCCGGCGCGCGCCCACCGTGTCCTCGCAGCCCCGCTTGCCTTCTCGCGCCCCCTTCTCCCGGCGGAACGCCCGCGTTGGAGGCAAGAGGCGGCGCGGCGCTGGGGAGGGTCCAGTGCCCCGGGGGTCCGGGTCCCTGTCGGGGTGGCGGGCTGCCGCTGTGACCGAGGCGGTTGGTTTGGTGCGCGGTTGGTCGGGACCCGTGGTGGCCGGCGGCCCGTGCTGGGCAAGGGGAGGCGTGGGCAGGCAGCCCGAGAGCCCGAGGGCGGCCGGGCGGCAGGACGGTCGCCGCCGTCCTCGTTAGTATAGTGGTGAGTATCCCCGCCTGTCACGCGGGAGACCGGGGTTCGATTCCCCGACGGGGAGGCAACACACCCTTTTTGGTGGCCGCGGTCCCTCTCTGTCCTGCCGCCAGGCCCCCGAGGGCCCTTCGTCCCCTCCCGCCGTCTTTGGGCGAGGCGCCAGGGCGGCCAACGGCGGTGCCCGGCCTAGCTCCCGTCGACCCCTCTGCCCGAGCAGCGCTCCAGCCCGAGCCCTTTGTCGTCGGCGGCGCACGGTCGCCACGGCGGGGCGAGGGCCTCCTTGGCGACCCGGCCTTGCCCGACCATAGCCGGATCTGGCGGCCCGGCCACTCGCCACGCACCGACCCCAGTGGCTGCCTGAGTGGGCTCGTAGGCTCGCGACGGCCACGCCGCGCGCTCGTCACGGCGCCGCGACGCGTGCAGGCAGGTGGGTCCCGTGTCCCTTGTCGTCGTGGGAAGTGGCCTCGCCCAGCGCCCGGTGGAGTAGGGCTTTGGCCAGCTGGGTGCTGGAAGCTGCGTGCCCCGCGTTGCCCGCCGGGGTGAGGGCGGAGGCGTTGGCGGGCCGCGGCGGGGAGCGAAGGGCCGGAGGGCCGCAAGGCGGCGGGGCGCCGCCCTGGGGCGGTGGGGCCGGTGGATCCCGGCGACGGCGTAGCGCTGGCGCGCTGGGGGCGCCGCGTGGCTGCTGGGGGCGGGGCGGCGGCGGCGCAGAGCCTCCGGCTGCCGGGCGTCGGGGCAGGGATGCGGAGGCGGCGGCGGCGAGAGTATGCTGGGGCGAGCCCGGGCCGGCGTGTGGCGGCCGCCCGGGCTGTGGAGCGTTGGTGGTATAGTGGTGAGCATAGCTGCCTTCCAAGCAGTTGACCCGGGTTCGATTCCCGGCCAACGCAGCCAGCTGACCTTTTGCTGAGTTCCAGCGCCCTCCGGGCAGGGGCGTTCGGGGGACAGAGAGGTGGGAGCAGGGAGCCAGCCCGCTGGCCCGCGGCTTCTGGCGCGTGTGCGAGAAGCCGGCGGCGCGCGCAGTGTTTTGAGGGTGCTGAAAGCAAGACGGCAGGCCAGGGCAGGCGGCTGGACTTGCAAAGGCCGGGTGTGGGCAGCAAGGTGGCGCGGGCGGGTGGCATGGAGGCGCGGGGCTCACCAGGAGCAGGCGAGGGCTGAACCCCGACGCTCCCTGGTGGTCTAGTGGTTAGGATTCGGCGCTCTCACCGCCGCGGCCCGGGTTCGATTCCCGGTCAGGGAAGCCTTTCTTCTTCCTCTCCGCCTGCCACCTGCCCACGTCCTCGCTGGACACCCTGCCACCCTTTTATTAGCCTACGCTTGCTCAGCGCTGCGCCAGAGGCCCCCGGCACCCTGCCCGTCCAGCCCAAGCACGATTCAGGCCACCTCCGCCGTCCCGCGGGGCAAAGGTTTTGGCCGCAGTGGCAACCTCGCGCCGCTTCCACCAGGACGCGCCTGAGGCCGCCCATCCACCACCCCCCTCCCTCCCTCCTGAGGGGCTGCGGCTGCTGCCCCTGGTGTTGGCGGTGATGCTCCTGGGCTTGTGCTGGTTCTCCTGCTGTGGGTGGTGGTGAGGAGGTGGGCTTGGATAGGGCGGGCGGCGGTAGGGCTGGGGGTAGGGCTGGGGGTAGGGCGTGGGCTGTGGTGGTCGGCAGCTGGGGGCCAGCAGCGGCAGGGGCGGTGGCCACAGCCGAAGGTGAGCGAGGGGGATCTGCCTCTGGGAGTGGGGGCCGTGGCCACGGACACGCCTGCCTTGTCGTGTCTCTCATGCCAGCCACCTCTGTGGGCGGCTTGGCCAGTGCGTGCCAGGTCCCGGGCTGGCTGTGACTCCCGTATGCCGCTGGCGACTCCAAGAGGGTTCTGGTCTTGAGTGGGCTCTGGGAGGCGGACCACGGCGCCCGGGAGGCACGGGTAGCAGTTCAGTCGCCCAGAGGCAGCGATGCCTGCCAGGGAGGACAACCCGACCATCATGCTCTTTCCCTTGCCTGACCACAGCTCTCAATCCTACTGGACTGAGGCAAGATTAACCCAGGACTCCCTCCCCCACTCGTAACCAAAGGTGGGCACTCGGGTGCACACACACACACACACACACACACACACACACACAGAGCGCCCTGTTCCACGCACCCCTCCCCTAGTTACGACATCGAATAGTTTCCCATTCTCTCCAAACTGTCTATCCAGGATCCACTCCATCCCTCTCCCCACCCTGTCATCGTCTTCCCCTAGGAACTCTCCGCGAGGGTGATCCTCCACCACAGTCTCCTCTTGGCCCCGTCTCGGCTCGTCTATCCCCAAAGGGGTTTCACGTCTGTTCAAGGACTGTGTCCTTCGGAGGGGAAGTGGACGTGGACGGCAGAGGAAAGGCACCAACGTGCGGCGAGGGCGGCACACTCGGGTGCGATGGCACAAAGGCCAGTCCCTGTGGGAAAGGAGCCCCTGTGGCCCGACGTGTGCTTGCCGTCGCCAAAGGAGGTTTCCTCGAGGCCCCCTGCCGGGGCTGTGGGCGTCAGAGTGCATGGGGGAGAGTATCGGAGGAAGGTGCTTGGGGCCATGGCTGGTGGGCGCCCCACGTGGATCAGGGACCCGGGCAGGGCGATCTCGAGGAGAGGGCGCGGCGGGGAGCAGGGAGCTGGGAGGCAGGCCCCGGGGTGCTTGGTCGGGGCGTCTGCATGGACGGCCGGCGGGAAGGGGCGGCGTGGGGCCCTCGGGGACCTGGCCGAAAGATCGGCAGGCCACTGGAGCAGGGCCTCTACAGAAGCATGGCGCGGCGGCGAAGCCGTGCCAGGCACATGTGAGAGGCTGGGACGGATCTGCGGTAGGTAGGGGTGGGCGTGGGGGTAGGGCTGGGTCTGCGGAGCCAGAGGGAGGCCGCCCTGGTGAACGCCAGGGCAGGGCAGGGCAGGCAGGGCAGGACGTGTGAGGGATAGCCCGAGCTCCAGGGGGATGTTGGCGCGGAGGTGGGGCCGAGCCTGGAGTCTGGCGGGAAAGGCAGAGGGCAGGCCGTGACAGTGAGGGGGCTGTGGCGTGAGGAAGGTGGCGGGAGAGCACTCCATTTGGGTGGGGTGGCGGGTGAGCCGGGGCGAGGCACCGGTGCGCGGTGCCAGGCTGCTCAGGCTGGCGGCGGCTGGGGCTCTGGGCGAGGCTAGGGGCAGGCAGCGAAGAAACGGAGTGCCAGCGCCAGCTGGGGGGAGGGTCGAGATGGGTGGGCCCACCGTACCGCCAGAGACCAAAGTCACACCCATCAGGAGGAGTGTCCAGTCTCGGGGTGACACTGCTGGGGCCTCAGGGTGGGATGGGGCGGGTGGCTGGGAGCGCAGGTGGCTGTGATTTCATGAGGGCCAAGGAGAGCTCCCATGTGACCGAGCACAGTCATCCCTCAGGGGCAGAGGGCAAACCTCGGGGAGGTCTGAGGGTCACGGACACGGCAGCACCGTCTGCCAGGGGCACGGAGAAACCCAAGCGCCCATCCACACACGGCGGGCCCAAGAAGGGGTGGCATCGATGCAGCATGGAGCCATCACTCAGTCATCAGAAACACGTCAACTATTGCCATTTGTCACAAGCAATGATGGCAGCTGGACTCTTACACTCGGCGGAGAATGTCAGACCGCGTTGGACAGAGGCATGTGGAACATGGAAAATCATACAAGACGAAGCTATTTGCCAGGAGAAACCGACTCACGCAGAAACCCCCTTAGGGTAACGCAGCGGAAAGGCAGCGGTGGAGGGATGACTGCGGAGCTGCAACGCACAGATACGCAGGACCCTGTCTAAAGGGAGAAGCGCCAAGGTTATCCAGTTCAACACAGGGAATAAGCGTCAGTGCCCTGGAGTAACCTCAAGTGGAAAAGAATCTGAAATATATGACATCCGAGATCTGCACACGCGAAACAGGATCACTCTGCGTCCGGAAACCAGCACAATATTGGGAATCCACTGTACTTCCGCAACAACCGTGACTACGACGTCGGAGTAAGCTTTCAAAAGAAAAAAACTCAGCAGGCAACGAAGTCAGCGGGAAACAGGCGAGCTATGCCACCCTGGGTACACGAAAGTCGCACCTCTTCATTCGGAAAGACACACAACCCCAGGGTCACAGCAGCACCGTTTGCCATAGCCGAGACGTGGAGAAAACCCTAGCGCCCATCCCCAAAGGCTCAGCCACCAAGATGCAGTATCAGAGAAAGGGAGAGAATGGGATGTCACCGAGCCGTCCGCAAGAGGCAGATAGTGTCACTGGCAGCAACGGCGGCTGGAGCTGCAGAATATTACCCTTGGTGAGGGAAGTCAAACAGACAAGGTCACGGATGGGTGGACTCTAAAGTGTTGTACAAATGAGTCCCTGGGCCAACCAGCCACAGACTCTCAGACACAGGAAAGCCGCTTGGGGCTTCCCGAGGGCCCAGTCAGGGACCGAGGGGTGAATGAAGAGCCGGGCTCAACGGATCAACCGTACCTGTACTGCGTAGGAAGGGGAGGAGGAACAAGGACACGGACCGCAGGGGAGATGAGATATATCCTGTCATCACCCGTAATGGAAACGAGCTGAAACCCAACCCCGCCACAGACATGACTGAACCCCAACGCTGTACAGCGGAAACGGACACCAGGGTGTAGATCACTGCACTTCCAGGACAAGTGCTACTCCGTCGACGTCAGTCAGTCGAGGACCAGTCCAGCAATAGGAAAGAAGAGCTTCCATCATGATCCAGGAAAGCCAACCCTGGGGCGTCGGGAACAGACGACAAACACCCCTAACGGGGAGAGATGCAGGCATCCCCCAGGGTCACCGCGGCCCTCTGTGCCGGAGCCCGAGACCCGCGGGAAACGCCCAAGTGCCCGTGGGCACGTGGCCGGCGCAAGAAGGTGAGGGATATCTGTACCGTGGAATATGACGCAGCCCTCAAGAAGGAGCCGCACGGCCACGGGGCCAAGGTCAGACGGACCCACAGAAGGGTCCGCTCAGTGAAGTGAGTCGCTTGGATAGGGAGAAAGCTCTGTGGACTCTAACGACGGATACAGACGAATCTATGCGCAAAGGGGAAAGCGACCTTGAGACGTCGAAAACGTACCTAGGGCTACCCAAGGGGAAAGGCAGGGAGGGACGAAGTGGGAGTCGGATCACGAGATAGGAAAGACTGTGCTTCCAGTAGAAGAGCAACAGAGCTTTCCTCTGCAGCAGGAGAAGTGTATCTGTATCTCGCCTTCACCTACACTGGAAGACCACCTGGCCAAGAACAGGGGACTGAATCACTTTGCCGGGCACCTGAGACTCACCCAGGAATGCGAATCCGTTCTACTCGTGTTCGAAGAAGCAGAAAAAGGAGCAGGCCGTGGCTTGAAGTGGGGGTGGGGGGAGGCCGGCCAGTGGGACAGATGCAAAGGCAGGTTCCTTGACAAGAGTGGGATTTGGAACGGCTCAGGGAGGAGCGGGGCGTGGGGGGCGGGGTGTGTGAGATGGGGGAGGCGGGGCGCTGGGGTGGGATGGGTGCATGTGGGGGAGTAGGGGGACGGTGAGGCTGCAGGCTGAGGTGGGGGTGCTCTTGGGGCAGGGCTGATGCTGAGGTGAGGCGCGCAAGAGGGTTTCAGGGGAAGGGGTGGTGTTTGAGGTGGTGAGGGTGTTGCTGTTGCAAACCGATTTCTGCCGAGGCCCGAGGGCCGAGGGCCGGCAGCTGGTGGACTTCTTTGGAACTCCTCCTGCCAGACATGGTCCAGGGACCCTGCAGGCCAAAGGGAGGTATGCTTGCCAGATGTGGCAGCTCCCTTGCTGCTGGCTGTGCAAACGTAGCGGGACTGAGTTCTCTCGGGGTGTGGGAGAGTGAGGCAGGGAGCTTGGAGACGGACGTTGTGAGAGATGAAGTGTGGTGCGGGCGGCTGCCAGCGGTGGGGTATTCCTGCCAGTGCAATCCCCGAGCCCTCGGCTGGGTCCGGGTGAGGACGCGAGCACACGCAAGAAAGGTGCCTGGACGCACGGGCGGCTGAGCCCGCAGGGTTTGGGGCCACGAAGGCTTGGCAGCAGGGCCTTTTGTGGGTGAGGTGGGGAGGGGTCCTGGGCGTCTGCGTGGGAGAGGCAGCGGGCGGCAGGTAGCAAGCCAGCGTTTGCAGGAGCGCTGCCTCGAGCGCGTTTCAGCGGGCAGACCCAGTTCGGCTGTGGGGCACCGTGGGACCAAAAGGGGACGCTGTGGCTGCATGGGCCGGGAATCGAACCCGGGCCTCCCGCGTGGCAGGCGAGAATTCTACCACTGAACCACCCATGCACCGGTGGCCAGCGCCGCCCGTCGCTGCCCCTCAGGCGCTGGCCGCCACCCGCCCGTCACTGCTCACTGCTCGCCGTGGGCATCTCTCTGCCCCGTTGCAGCAGGAGACGACGGGCGGGCGACCTGTAAGACAGGATCCGGGCACGTGCAGGACCCCGGGGCGCGGCGCTCTCGGAGGGAGCCCGGGGCGACGGGACGCGGGCCCACTCGGCCCGTCCCGCGCCTTCTGCGCCGACCACGGCCGCCGCGACCCTCTCGGTGTCGCGTGAGGGCGCCGGGATCCCTGTCAGGTGCAGGCGCTGCGTGGTCGCTGCGGCCGCGCGCCATCGTGCCTCTCAGCGACCGCCGGGTCCCGACCCAAAGTCCCCCTGGCGGGCTGGCTTTCCGGCCGTGCCGGGGTGGGGCGTGCGAGAGCGGCCGGGGGAAGGGACGCCGGGCTCGGTCTGTGCGGGAAGCGCGAGCGCGGGAGCGTGGGAGGCCTCCGAGCGCCTCCGCCCCCGCCGCCCCGCATCCCATCCTTAGAACCGCGCTCAGGCCCAAGGACCAAAAGGCGTGTGAGCCTGGCTCCTGCGCTCTGGCCGACCGCGCTCCCGGGGTCCGGCTCTGACGGGGAGGTGGTGGTGAGCAGGGGCCCTTTGGCAGAGCGGCCCCTGGCTCGGGGACTGCCGGCTGAGAGGCAGGGAGCGCGCCAGGGCGGGCTTGGCTCCGGCCGGGGCAGCGGCTTCCCACGGGAACGGGCGCCGTGGCGCCGAGGTCGGGGGCGCGGGCCGGGCGCCGGGGGGTGGGCTGGACGGGCACGCAGGGCTTCCGCTCCCTCCCCAGCGGAGCACCCTTGCCGGGACGGACTCGTGCAAGGAAGGCCGGTGTGCGCTGGCCAGCAGGAGGAAGGCTGGGTGGCACGCGTCCCGGGCGGGCGGCAGGCAGGTGCGGCCCGGCCAGAACGCGCACGGCGGAGAAGGGTCGAGGGCACGCGGCACCCCCTGGCGGGCAAGGCGGGGGCTCGGCCGCCTCGCTGTGGCTGGGGAGCGCAGGCGGGCCGGCGGGGCGGGCGCGGAGGACGGGGTGCCGGCCTGGCGGGAGAGCTGGCGGGGGCGGCCGTGGAAGCGAGGCTGCCAGGCGAGTAGGCCGTTCCCCGGGCAGATGTCGGAGCGCCGGCGAAGCGAGGAGGGCTTGCCACCCGCCGCGGGGCTGCGTGCTTCGGCGCGGCCGGGGGCGGGGCGGGGGCGCGGCGGGGCCGTGGCAGTGGGAAGGGGGAGGATGGGCGAGGGTGGCGTGGGTAGGCAAGGGGGAGGCAGGGAGGCAGGAAAAGCAGCAGCTGCAGGTGCAGCCCGCTGGCGAGGAAAGAGGCGCTGAGAAGGACTGAAGGTTCCTGGTGTGGGGGTGCAGGTGGCGGCGGGAGGGCGTGTGTGGAGAAAGGCAGTGGCGCGGGGAGGACGGGTGCGTTTGTCCGGCGGCCAAAAGGCTGGCTTGTCAGGAGTGGGATTCGAACCCACGCCTCCAGGGGAGACTGCGACCTGAACGCAGCGCCTTAGACCGCTCGGCCATCCTGACGGCGGGCCTGGCTGGGCGCGTGGCCGCTCGCCTGGCTGGGACCCGACGCGGCGCGAGCACCGGCGCCCTTGGCGGGCCGCGCGGGGCGCCACGCCAGGCAGGCAGGCAGGCAGGCAGGCAGGCGGCCGTCCGGAGTGGGGGTCGACGGAGCCGGCGCGCGGCGGCCGGCCGAGGCGCCTGGCTCCGCGGCAGCTGGCGCCGCGGACCCACCGGGGCCCTCGGCGGGCCGGCCCCTCCTCGCCCGCGCCTCTCCTGGCCCGACGCCGGCCGGCGCGCGCCCCACCGTGTCCTCGCAGCCCCGCTTGCCTTCTCGCGCCCCCTTCTCCCGGCGGAACGCCCGCGTTGGAGGCAAGAGGCGGCGCGCGCTGGGGAGGGTCCAGTGCCCTGGGGGTCCGGGTCCCTGTCGGGGTGGCGGGCTGCCGCTGTGACCGAGGCGGTTGGTTTGGTGGCGCGGTTGGGTCGGGACCCGTGGTGGCCAGGGGCCCGAGCTGGGCAAGGGAGGCGTGGGCAGGCAGCCCGAGAGCCCGAGGGCGGCCGGGTGGCAGGACGGTCGCCGCCGTCCTCGTTAGTATAGTGGTGAGTATCCCCGCCTGTCACGCGGGAGACCGGGGTTCGATTCCCCGACGGGGAGGCAACACACCCTTTTTGGTGGCCGCGGTCCCTCTCTGTCCTGGCCGCCAGGCCCCCGAGGGCCCTTCGTCCCCTCCCGCCGTCTTTGGGCGAGGCGCCAGGGCCGGCCAACGGCGGTGCCCGGCCTAGCTCCCGTCGACCCCCTCTGCCCGAGCAGCGCTCCAGCCCGAGCCCTTTGTCGTCGGCGGGCGCACCGGTCGCCACGGCGGGGTGGAGGGCCTCCTTGGCGACCCCACGGCCTTGCCCGACCATAGCCGGATCTGGCGGCCCGGCCACTCGCCCACGCACCGACCCCCAGTGGCTGCCTGAGTGGGCTCGTAGGCTCGCGACGGCCACGCCGCGCGGCTCGTCACGGCGCCGCGACGCGTGCAGGCAGGTGGGTCCCGTGTCCCCTTGTCGTCGTGGGAAGTGGCCTCGCCCAGCGCCCGGTGGAGTAGGGCTTTGGCCAGCTGGGTGCTGGAAGCTGCGTGCCCCGCGTTGCCCGCCGGGGGTGCGGGCGGAGGCGTTGGCGGGCCGCGGCGAGGGAGCGAAGGGCCGGAGGGCCGCAAGGCGGCGGGGGCGCCGCCCTGGGGCGGTGGGGCCGGTGGATCCCGGCGACGGCGTAGCGCTGGCGCGCTGGGGGCGCCGCGTGGCTGCTGGGGGCGCCGGCGGCGGCGCAGAGCCTCCGCTGCCGGGCGTCGGGGCAGGGATGCGGAGGCGGCGGCGGCGAGAGTATGCTGGGGCGAGCCCGGGGCCGGCGTGTGGCGGCCGCCCGGGCTGTGGAGCGTTGGTGGTATAGTGGTGAGCATAGCTGCCTTCCAAGCAGTTGACCCGGGTTCGATTCCCGGCCAACGCAGCCAGCTGACCTTTTGCTGAGTTCCAGCGCCCTCCGGGCAGGGGCGTTCGGGGGACAGAGAGGTGGGAGCAGGGAGCCAGCCCGCTGGCCCGCGGCTTCTGGCGCGTGTGCGAGAAGCCGGCGGCGCGCGCAGTGTTTTGAGGGTGCTGAAAGCAAGACGGCAGGCCAGGGCAGGCGGCTGGACTTGCAAAGGCCGGGTGTGGGCAGCAAGGTGGCGCGGGCGGGTGGCATGGAGGCGCGGGGCTCACCAGGAGCAGGCGAGGCTGAACCCCGACGCTCCCTGGTGGTCTAGTGGTTAGGATTCGGCGCTCTCACCGCCGCGGCCCGGGTTCGATTCCCGGTCAGGGAAGCCTTTCTTCTTCCTCTCCGCCTGCCACCTGCCCACGTCCTCGCTGGACACCCTGCCACCCTTTTATTAGCCTACGCTTGCTCAGCGCTGCGCCAGAGGCCCCCGGCACCCTGCCCGTTCCAGCCCAAGCACGATTCAGGCCACCTCCGCCGTCCCGCGGGGCAAAGGTTTTGGCCGCAGTGGCAACCTCGCGCCGCTTCCACCAGGACGCGCCTGAGGCCGCCCATCCACCACCCCCCGCCTCCCTCCCTCCTGAGGGGCTGCGGCTGCTGCCCCTGGTGTTGGCGGTGATGCTCCTGGGCTTGTCTGGTTCTCCTGCTGTGGGTGGTGGTGAGGAGGTGGGCTTGGATAGGGCGGGCGGCGGTAGGGCTGGGGGTAGGGCTGGGGGTAGGGGCGTGGGCTGTGGTGGTCGGCAGCTGGGGGCCAGCAGCGGCAGGGCCGGTGGCCACAGCCGAAGGTGAGCGAGGGGGATCTGCCTCTGGGAGTGGGGGCCGTGGCCCACGGACACGCCTGCCTTGTCGTGTCTCTCATGCCAGCCACCTCTCTGGGCGGCTTGGCCAGTGCGTGCCAGGTCCCGGGCTGGCTGTGACTCCCGTATGCCGCTGGCGACTCCAAGAGGGTTCTGGTCTTGAGTGGGCTCTGGGAGGCGGACCACGGCGCCCGGGAGGACGGGTAGCAGTTCAGTCGCCCCAGAGGCAGCGATGCCTGCCAGGGAGGACAACCCGACCATCATGGCTCTTTCCCTTGCCTGACCACAGCTCTCAATCCTACTGGACTGAGGCAAGATTAACCCAGGACTCCCTCCCCCACTCGTAACCAAAGGTGGGCACTCGGGCGCAACACACACACACCACACACACACACACAGAGCGCCCTGTTCCACGCACCCCTCCCCTAGTTATGACATCGAATAGTTTCCCATTCTCTCCAAACTGTCTATCCAGGATCCACTCCATCCCTCTCCCCACCCTGTCATCGTCTGACCCTAGGAACTCTCCGCGAGGGTGATCCTCCACCACAGTCTCCTCTTGGCCCCGTCTCGGCTCGTCTATCCCCAAAGGGGTTCACGTCTGTTCAAGGACTGTGTCCTTCGGAGGGGAAGTGGACGTGGACGGCAGAGGAAAGGCACCAACGTGCGGCGAGGGCGGCTCACTCGGGTGCGATGGCACAAAGGCCAGTCCCCTGTGGGAAAGGAGCCCCTGTGGCCCGACGTGTGCTTGCCGTCGCCAAAGGAGGTTTCCTCGAGGCCCCTGCCGGGGCTGTGGGCGTCAGAGTGCATGGGGGGAGTATCGGAGGAAGGTGCTTGGGGCCATGGCTGGTGGGCGCCCCACGTGGATCAGGGACCCGGGCAGGGCGATCTCGAGGAGAGGGCGCGGCGGGGAGCAGGGAGCTGGGAGGCAGGCCCCGGGTGCTTGGTCGGGCGTCTGCATGGACGGCCGGCGAAGGGCGGCGTGGGCCCTCGGGACCTGGCCGAAAGATCGCAGCCACTGGAGCGGGCCTCTACAGAACAGGGCGCGGCGGCGAAGCCGTGCCAGGCACATGTGAGAGGCTGGGACGGATCTGCGGTAGGTAGGGGTGGGCGTGGGGGTAGGGATGGGTCTGCGGAGCCAGAGGGAGGCCGCCCTGGTGAACGCCAGGGCAGGGCAGGGCAGGCCAGGGCAGGACGTGTGAGGGATAGCCCGAGCTCCAGGGGGATGTTGGCGCGGAGGTGGGGCCGAGCCTGGAGTCTGGCGGGAAAGGCAGAGGGCAGGCCGTGACAGTGAGGGGGCTGTGGCGTGAGGAAGGTGGCGGGAGAGCACTCCATTTGGGTGGTGGCGGGTGAGCCGGGGCGAGCCACACCGGTGCGCGGTGCCACAGGCTGCTCAGGCTCGGCGGCGGGCTGGGGCTCTGGGCGGAGGCTAGGGCGCAGGCAAGCGAAGGACAGAAACGGAGTGCCAGCGCCAGCTGGGGGCCAGACCCGGTCCGAGATGGGTGGGCCCACCGTACCGCCCCAGAGACCAAAGTCACCACCATCAGGAGGGAGTGTCCAGTCTCGGGGTGACACTGCTGGGGCCTCAGGGTGGGATGGGGCGGGGGTGGCTGGGAGCGCAGGTGGCTGTGATTTCATGAGGGCCAAGGAGAGCTCCCATGTGACCGAGCACAGTCATCCCTCCAGGTACACACCCGCAGAGGCAAACCTCGGGGAGGTCTGAGGTCCGGACACCGCCACGGACACGGCAGCACCGTCTGCCAGCGCGGACACGGACAAACCCAGCGCCCATCCACACACGGCGGCCCAAGAAGGGTGGCATCGATCAGCATGGAGCCATCACTCAGTCATCAGAAACACTCAACTATTGCCATTGTCACAAGCAATGATGCAGCTGGGACTCTTACACTCGGCGGAGAATGTCAGACCGCGTTGGACAGAGGCATGTGGAACATGAAAATCATACAAGACGAAGCTATTGCCAGGACGAAACCGACTCACCAGAAACCCCCCTTAGGTAACGCAAGCGGAAAGGCAGCGGTGGAGGATGACTGCGAAGCTGCAACGCACAGATACGCAGGACCCTGTCTAAAGGAGAAGCGCAAGGTTATCCAGTTCACACAGGAATAAGCGTCAGTGCCTGGAGTAACCTCAAGTGGAAAAGAATCTGAAACCATATATGACATCCGAGATCTGCACACGCGAAACAGATCACTCTGCCGTCCACCGGAAACCAGCACAATATTGGGAATCCACTGTACTTCCGCAACAACCGTGACTACGAGTCGGAGTAAGCTTTCAAAGAAAACTAACTCAGCAGCAACGAAGTCAGCGGGAAACAGGCGAGCTATGCCAACCCCACCCTGGTACACAGCCACGAAAGTCGCACCTCTTCATTCGGAAAGACACACGCAACCCCAGGGTCACAGCAGCACCGTTTGCCATAGCCGAGACGTGGAGAAAACCCTAGCGCCCATCCCCAAAGGCTCAGCCACCAAGATCAGTATCAGAGAAAGGAGAGAATGGATGTCACCGAGCCGTCCGCAAGAGGCAGATAGTGTCACTGGCAGCAACGGCGGCTGAGCTGCAGAATATTACCCTTGGTGAGGAAGTCAAACACAGTCACGGATGGGTGGACTCTAAGTGTTGTACAAATGAGTCCCTGGGCCAACCAGCCACAGACTCTCAGACACAGGAAAGCCGCTTGGGGCTTCCCGAGGGCCCAGTCAGGGACCGAGGGGTGAATGAAGAGCCGGGCTCAACGGATCAACCGTACCTGTACTGCGTAGGAAGGGAGGAGGAACAAGGACACGCGGGATACCGCAGGGAATGAGATCCCATATCCTGTCATCACCCGTAATGGAAACGAGCTGAACACATAAGCCCGCCCCCCAACCCCGCCACAGACATGACTGAACCCCAACGCTGTACAGCGGAAACGGACACCAGGTGTAGATCAACTGCACTTCCAGGACAAGTGCTACTCCGTCGACGTCAGTCAGTCGAGGACCAGTCCAGCAATAGGAAAAAAGAAGAGCTTCCATCATGATCCAGGAAAGCCAACCCTGGGCACGCGTCGGGAACAGACGACAAACACCCCTAACGGGGAGAGATGCAGGCATCCCCCAGGGTCACCGCGGCCCTCTGTGCCGGAGCCCGAGACCCGCGGGAAACGCCCAAGTGCCCGTGGGCACGTGGCCGGCGCAAGAAGGTGAGGGATATCTGTACCGTGGAATATGACGCAGCCCTCAAGAAGGAGCCGCCACGGGGGCCGCAAGGTCAGACGGACCCACAGAAGGGTCCGCTCAGTGAAGTGAGTCGCTTGGATAGGGAGAAAGCTCTGTGGACTCTAACGACGGATACAGACGAATCTATGCGCAAAGGGGAAAGCGACCTTGAGACGTCGAAAACGTACCTAGGGCTACCCAAGGGGAAAGGCAGGGAGGGACGAAGTGGGAGTCGGATCACGAGATAGGAAAGACTGTGCTTCCAGTAGAAGAGCAACAGAGCTTTCCTCTGCAGCAGGAGAAGTGTATCTGTATCTCGCCTTCACCTACACTGGAAGACCACCTGGCAAAGAACAGGGGACTGAATCACTTTGCCGGGCACCTGAGACTCACCCAGGAATGCGAATCCGTTCTACTCGTGTTCGAAGAAGCAGAAAAAGGAGCAGGCCGTGGCTTGAAAGTGGGGGTGGGGGGAGGCCGGCCAGTGGGACAGATGCAAAGGCAGGTTCCTTGACAAGAGTGGGATTTGGAACGGCTCAGGGAGGAGCGGGGCGTGGGGGCGGGGTGTGTGGAGATGGGGGAGGCGGGGCGCTGGGGGTGGGATGGGTGCATGTGGGGGAGTAGGGGGACGGTGAGGCTGCAGGCTGAGGTGGGGGTGCTCTTGGGGCAGGGCTGATGCTGAGGTGAGGCGCGCAAGAGGTTTCAGGGGAAGGGGTGGTGTTTGAGGTGGTGAGGGTGTTGCTGTTGCAAACCGATTTCTGCCGAGGCCCGAGGGCCGAGGGCCGGCAGCTGGTGGACTTCTTTGGAACTCCTCCTGCCAGACATGGTCCAGGGACCCTGCAGGCCAAAGGGAGGTATGCTTGCCAGATGTGGCAGCTCCCTTGCTGCTGGCTGTGCAAACGTAGCGGGACTGAGTTCTCTCGGGGTGTGGGGAGAGTGAGGCAGGGAGCTTGGAGACGGACGTTGTGAGAGATGAAGTGTGGTGCGGGCGGCTGCCAGCGGTGGGGTATTCCTGCCAGTGCAATCCCCGAGCCCTCGGCTGGGTCCGGGTGAGGACGCGAGCACACGCAAGAAAGGTGCCTGGACGCACGGGCGGCTGAGCCCGCAGGGTTTGGGGCCACGAAGGCTTGGCAGCAGGGCCTTTTGTGGGTGAGGTGGGGAGGGGTCCTGGGCGTCTGCGTGGGAGAGGCAGCGGGCGGCAGGTAGCAGCCAGCGTTTGCAGGAGCGCTGCCTCGAGCGCGTTTCAGCGGGCAGACCCAGTTCGGCTGTGGGGCCGCACCGTGGGACCAAAAGGGGACGCTGTGGCTGCATGGGCCGGGAATCGAACCCGGGCCTCCCGCGTGGCAGGCGAGAATTCTACCACTGAACCACCCATGCACCGGTGGCCAGCGCCGCCCGTCGCTGCCCCTCAGGCGCTGGCCGCCACCCGCCCGTCACTGCTCACTGCTCGCCCGTGGGCATCTCTCTGCCCCGTTGCAGCAGGAGACGACGGCGGGCGACCTGTAAGACAGGATCCGGCACGTGCAGGACCCCGGGGCGCGGCGCTCTCGGAGGGAGCCCGGGGCGACGGGACGCGGGCCCACTCGGCCCGTCCCGCGCCTTCTGCGCCGACCACGGCCGCCGCGACCCTCTCGGTGTCGCGTGAGGGCGCCGGGATCCCTGTCAGGTGCAGGCGCTGCGTGGTCGCTGCGGCCGCGCGCCATCGTGCCTCTCAGCGACCGCCGGGTCCCGACCCAAAGTCCCCCTGGCGGGCTGGCTTTCCGGCCGTGCCGGGGTGGGGCGTGCGAGAGCGGCCGGGGGAAGGGACGCCGGGCTCGGTCTGTGCGGGAAGCGCGAGCGCGGGAGCGTGGGAGGCCTCCGAGCGCCTCCGCCCCCGCCGCCCCCGCATCCCATCCTTAGAACCGCGCTCAGGCCCAAGGACCAAAGGCGTGTGAGCCTGGCTCCTGCGCTCTGGCCGACCGCGCTCCCGGGGTCCGGCTCTGACGGGGAGGTGGTGGTGAGCAGGGGCCCTTTGGCAGAGCGGCCCCTGGCTCGGGGACTGCCGGCTGAGAGGCAGGGAGCGCGCCAGGGCGGGCTTGGCTCCGGCCGGGGCAGCGGCTTCCCACGGGAACGGGCGCCGTGGCGCCGAGGTCGGGGGCGCGGGCCGGGCGCCGGGGGGTGGGCTGGACGGGCACGCAGGGCTTCCGCTCCCTCCCCAGCGGAGCACCCTTGCCGGGACGGACTCGTGCAAGGAAGGCCGGTGTGCGCTGGCCAGCAGGAAGGCTGGGTGGCACGCGTCCCGGGCGGGCGGCAGGCAGGTGCGGCCGGCCAAGAACGCACGGCGGAGAAGGGTCGAGGGCACGCGGCACCCCCTGGCGGGCAAGGCGGGGGCTCGGCCGCCTCGCTGTGGCTGGGGAGCGCAGGCGGGCCGGCGGGGCGGGCGCGGAGGACGGGGTGCCGGCCTGGCGGGAGAGCTGGCGGGGGCGGCCGTGGAAGCGAGGCTGCCAGGGCGAGTAGGCCGTTCCCCGGGCAGATGTCGGAGCGCCGGCGAAGCGAGGAGGGCTTGCCACCCGCGCGGGCGGGCGCGGCCGGGGCGGGCGGGGCGCGGGGGCCGTGGCAGTGGAAGGGGGAGGATGGGCGAGGGTGGGCGTGGGTAGGCAAGGGGGAGGCAGGGAGGCAGGAAAAGCAGCAGCTGCAGGTGCAGCCCGCTGGCGAGGAAAGAGGCGCTGAGAAGGACTGAAGGTTCCTGGTGTGGGGGTGCAGGTGGCGGCGGGAGGGCGTGTGTGGAGAAAGGCAGTGGCGCGGGGAGGGGGTGCGTTTGTCCGGCGGGAAGGCTGGCTTGTCAGGAGTGGGATTCGAACCAGGGGAGACTGCGACCTGAACGCAGCGCCTTAGACCGCTCGGCCATCCTGACGGCGGGCCTGGCTGGGCGCGTGGCCGCTCGCTGGCTGGGACCCCGACGCGGCGCGAGCACCGGCGCCCTTGGCGGGCCGCGCGGGGCGCCACGCCAGGCAGGCAGGCAGGCAGGCAGGCGGCCGTCCGGAGTGGGGGTCGACGGAGCCGGCGCGCGGCGGCCGGCCGAGGCGCCTGGCTCCGCGGCAGCTGGCGCCGCGGACCCACCGAGGCCCCTCCGCCCTTCGGCGGCGCCTCGCGCAAGCGGCGGCGTTGGAGCAAGAGGCGGCGCTGGGGAGGGTCCAGTGCCGGGGGTCCGGGTCCTGTCGGGGTGGCGGGCTGCCGCTGTGACCGAGGCGGTTGGTTTGGTGCGCGGTTGGGTCGGGACCGTGGTGGCCGGCGGCCCGTGCTGGGCAAGGGGAGGCGTGGGCAGCAGCCCGAGGCGGCCAGGACGGTCGCCGCCGTCCTCGTTAGTATAGTGGTGAGTATCCCCGCCTGTCACGCGGAGACCGGGGTTCGATTCCCCGACGGGGAGGCAACACACCCTTTTTGGTGGCCGCGGTCCCTCTCTGTCCTGCCGCCAGGCCCCGAGGCCCTTCGTCCCCTCCCGCCGTCTTTGGGCGAGGCGCCAGGCGGCCAACGGCGGTGCCCGGCCTAGCTCCGTCGACCCCCTCTGCCCGAGCAGCGCTCCAGCCCGAGCCCTTTGTCGTCGGCGGGCGCACGGTCGCCACGGCGGGGCGAGGGCCTCCTTGGCGACCCCACGGCCTTGCCCGACCATAGCCGGATCTGGCGGCCCGGCACTCGCCCACGCACCGACCCCAGTGGCTGCCTGAGTGGGCTCGTAGGCTCGCGACGGCCACGCCGCGCGCTCGTCACGGCGCCGCGACGCGTGCAGGCAGGTGGGTCCCGTGTCCCCTTGTCGTCGTGGGAAGTGGCCTCGCCCAGCGCCCGGTGGAGTAGGGCTTTGGCCAGCTGGGTGCTGGAAGCTGCGTGCCCCGCGTTGCCCGCCGGGGTGAGGGCGGAGGCGTTGGCGGGCCGCGGCGGGGAGCGAAGGCCGGAGGGCCGCAAGGCGGCGGGGGCGCCGCCCTGGGGCGGTGGGGCCGGTGGATCCCGGCGACGGCGTAGCGCTGGCGCGCTGGGGCGCCGCGTGGCTGCTGGGGCGCCGGCGGCGGCGCAGAGCCTCCGGCTGCCGGGCGTCGGGGCAGGGATGCGGAGCGGCGGCGGCGAGAGTATGCTGGGCGAGCCCGGGCCGGCGTGTGGCGGCCGCCCGGGCTGTGGAGCGTTGGTGGTATAGTGGTGAGCATAGCTGCCTTCCAAGCAGTTGACCCGGGTTCGATTCCGGCCAACGCAGCCAGCTGACCTTTTGCTGAGTTCCAGCGCCCTCCGGGCAGGGGCGTTCGGGGACAGAGAGGTGGGAGCAGGGAGCCAGCCGCTGGCCCGCGGCTTCTGGCGCGTGTGCGAGAAGCCGGCGGCGCGCGCAGTGTTTTGAGGGTGCTGAAAGCAAGACGGCAGGCCAGGGCAGGCGGCTGGACTTGCAAAGGCCGGGTGTGGGCAGCAAGGTGGCGCGGGCGGGTGGCATGGAGGCGCGGGGCTCACCAGGAGCAGGCGAGGGCTGAACCCCGACGCTCCCTGGTGGTCTAGTGGTTAGGATTCGGCGCTCTCACCGCCGCGGCCCGGGTTCGATTCCCGGTCAGGGAAGCCTTTCTTCTTCCTCTCCGCCTGCCACCTGCCCACGTCCTCGCTGGACACCCTGCCACCCTTTTATTAGCCTACGCTTGCTCAGCGCTGCGCCAGAGGCCCCGGCACCCTGCCCGTCCAGCCCAAGCACGATTCAGGCCACCTCCGCCGTCCCGCGGGCAAAGGTTTTGGCCGCAGTGGCAACCTCGCGCCGCTTCCACCAGGACGCGCCTGAGGCCGCCATCCACCACCCCCGCCTCCCTCCCTCCTGAGGGGCTGCGGCTGCTGCCCCTGGTGTTGGCGGTGATGCTCCTGGGCTTGTGCTGGTTCTCCTGCTGTGGGTGGTGGTAGAGGAGGTGGGCTTGGATAGGGCGGGCGCGGTAGGGCTGGGGGGTAGGCTGGGGGTAGGGCGTGGGCTGTGGTGGTCGGCAGCTGGGGGCCGCAGCAGCGGCAGGGGCGGTGGCCACAGACCGAAGGTGAGCGAGGGGGGATCTGCCTCTGGGAGTGGGGGCCGTGGCCACGGACACGCCTGCCTTGTCGTGTCTCTCATGCCAGCCACCTCTCTGGCGGCTTGGCACAGTGCGTGCCAGGTCCGGGCTGGCTGTGACTCCCGTATGCCGCTGGCGACTCCAAGAGTGTTCTGGTCTTGAGTGGGCTCTGGGGAGGCGGACCCACGGCGCCCGGGAGGCACGGGTAGCAGTTCAGTCGCCCAGAGCAGCGATGCCTGCCAGGGAGGACAACCCGACACATCATGCTCTTTCCCTTGCCTTGACCACAGCTCTCAATCCTACTGGACTGGAGGCAAGATTAACCCAGGACTCCCCTCCCCCACTCGTAAACCAAAGGTGGGCACTCGGCGCACACACACACACACACACACACACAGAGCGCCCTGTTCCACGCACCCCTCCCCTAGTTATGACATCGAATAGTTTCCCATTCTCTCCAAACTGTCTATCCAGGATCCACTCCATCCCTCTCCCCACCCTGTCATCGTCTTCCCTAGGAACTCTCCGCGAGGGTGATCCTCCACCACCAGTCTCCTCTTGGCCCCGTCTCGGCTCGTCTATCCCCAAAGGGGTTCACGTCTGTTCAAGGACTGTGTCCTTCGGAGGGGAAGTGGACGTGGACGGCAGAGGAAAGGCACCAACGTGCGGCGAGGGCGGGCTCACTCCGGGTGCGATGGCAACAAAGGCCAGTCCCCTGTGGGAAAGGAGCCCCTGTGGCCCGACGTGTGCTTGCCGTCGCCAAAGGAGGTTTCCTCGAGGCCCCTGCCGGGCTGTGGCGTCAGAGTGCATGGGGGAGTATCGGAGGAAGGTGCTTGGGCCATGGCTGGTGGGCGCCCCACGTGCATCAGGGACCCGGCAGGGCGATCTCGAGGAGAGGGGCGGCGGGGAGCAGGGAGCTGGAGGCAGGCCCCGGGGTGCTTGGTCGGGCGTCTGCATGGACGGCCGGCGGGAAGGGGCGGCGTGGGCCCTCGGGACCTGGCCGAAAGATCGGCAGGCCACTGGAGCAGGGCCTCTACAGAAGCATGGGCGCGGCGGCGAAGCCGTGCCAGGCACATGTGAGAGGCTGGGACGGATCTGCGGTAGGTAGGGGTGGGCGTGGGGGTAGGGCTGGGTCTGCGGAGCCAGAGGGAGGCCCGCCCTGGTGAACGCCAGGGCAGGGCAGGGCAGGCCAGGGCAGGACGTGTGAGGGATAGCCCGAGCTCCAGGGGGATGTTGGCGCGGAGGTGGGGCCGAGCCTGGAGTCTGGCGGGAAAGGCAGAGGGCAGGCCGTGACAGTGAGGGGCTGTGGCGTGAGGAAGGTGGCGGGAGAGCACTCCATTTGGGTGGGGTGGCGGTGAGCCGGGGCGAGCCACACCGGTGCGCGGTGCCACAGGCTGCTCAGGCTCGGCGGCGGGCTGGGGCTCTGGGCGAGGCTAGGGCGCAGGCAAGCGAAGGACAGAAACGGAGTGCCAGCGCCAGCTGGGGGCCAGACCCGGTCCGAGATGGGTGGGCCACCGTACCGCCCCAGAGACCAAAGTCACCACCCATCAGGAGGGAGTGTCCAGTCTCGGGGTGACACTGCTGGGGCCTCAGGGTGGGATGGGGCGGGGTGGCTGGGAGCGCAGGTGGCTGTGATTTCATGAGGGCCAAGGAGAGCTCCCATGTGACGAGCACAGTCATCCCTCCAGGGTACACACCCGCAGAGGGCAAACCTCGGGGAGGTCTGAGGGTCCGGACACCGCCACGGACACGGCAGCACCGTCTGCCAGGGCCCGGACACGGAGCAAACCCCAGCGCCCATCCACACACGGCGGGCCAAGAAGGGGTGGCATCGATGCAGCATGGAGCCATCACTCAGTCATCAGAAACACGTCAACTATTGCCATTTGTCACAAGCAATGATGCAGCTGGAGACTCTTACACTCGGCGGAGAATGTCAGACCGCGTTGGACAGAGGCATGTGGAACATGGAAAATCATACAAGACGAAGCTATTTGCCAGGAGAAACCGACTCACGCAGAAACCCCCCTTAGGGTAACGCAAGCGGAAAGGCAGCGGTGGAGGATGACTGCGGAGCTGCAACGCACAGATACGCAGGACCCTGTCTAAAGGGAGAAGCGCCAAGGTTATCCAGTTCAACACAGGGAATAAGCGTCAGTGCCCTGGAGTAACCTCAAGTGGAAAAGAATCTGAAACATATATGACATCCGAGATCTGCACACGCGAAACAGGATCACTCTGCGTCCACCGGAAACCAGCACAATATTGGGAATCCACTGTACTTCCGCAACAACCGTGACTACGACGTCGGAGTAAGCTTTCAAAAGAAAACTAACTCAGCAGGCAACGAAGTCAGCGGGAAACAGGCGAGCTATGCCAACCCCACCCTGGGTACACAGCCACGAAAGTCGCACCTCTTCATTCGGAAGACACACGCAACCCCAGGGTCACAGCAGCACCGTTTGCCATAGCCGAGACGTGGAGAAAACCTAGCGCCCATCCCCAAAGGCTCAGCCACAAGATGCAGTATCAGAGAAAGGGAGAGAATGGGATGTCACCGAGCCGTCCGCAAGAGGCAGATAGTGTCACTGGCAGCAACGGCGGCTGGAGCTGCAGAATATTACCTTGGTGAGGAAGTCAAACAGACAAGGTCACGGATGGGTGGACTCTAAAGTGTTGTACAAATGAGTCCCTGGGCCAACCAGCCACAGACTCTCAGACACAGGAAAGCGCTTGGGGCTTCCCGAGGGCCCAGTCAGGGACCGAGGATGAATGAAGAGCCGGGCTCAACGGATCAACCGTACCTGTACTGCGTAGGAAGGGGAGGAGGAACAAGGACACGCGGGATACCGCAGGGAATGAGATCCCCATATCCTGTCATCACCCGTAATGGAAACGAGCTGAACACATAAGCCCCCCCCAACCCCCGCCACAGACATGACTGAACCCCAACGCTGTACAGCGGAAACGGACACCAGGGTGTAGATCAACTGCACTTCCAGGACAAGTGCTACTCCGTCGACGTCAGCATCGAGGACCAGTCCAGCAATAGGAAAAAGAAGAGCTTCCATCATGATCCAGGAAGCCACCCTGGGCACGCGTCGGGAACAGACGACAAACACCCCTAACGGGGAGAGATGCAGGCATCCCCAGGGTCACGCGGCCTCTGTGCCGGAGCCCGAGACCCGCGGAAACGCCCAAGTGCCCGTGGGCACGTGGCCGGCGCAAGAAGGTGAGGGATATCTGTACCGTGGAATATGACGCAGCCCTCAAGAAGGAGCCGCCACGGCCACGGGCCGCAAGGTCAGACGGACCACAGAAGGGTCCGCTCAGTGAAGTGAGTCGCTTGGATAGGGAGAAAGCTCTGTGGACTCTAACGACGGATACAGACGAATCTATGCGCAAAGGGGAAAGCGACCTTGAGACGTCGAAAACGTACCTAGGGCTACCCAAGGGGAAAGGCAGGGAGGGACGAAGTGGGAGTCGGATCACGAGATAGGAAAGACTGTGCTTCCCAGTAGAAGAGCAACAGAGCTTTCCTCTGCAGGCAGGAGAAGTGTATCTGTATCTCGCTTCACCTACACTGGAAGACCACCTGGCAAAGAACAGGGACTGAATCACTTTGCCGGGCACCTGAGACTCACCCAGGAATGCGAATCCGTTCTACTCGTGTTCGAAGAAGCAGAAAAAGGAGCAGGCCGTGGCTTGAAGTGGGGTGGGGGAGGCCGGCCAGTGGGACAGATGCAAAGGCAGGTTCCTTGACAAGAGTGGGATTTGAACGGCTCAGGAGGAGCGGGGCGTGGGGGGGGGGTGTGTGGAGATGGGGGAGGCGGGCCTGGGGGTGGGATGGGTGCATGTGGGGAGTAGGGGGACGGTGAGGCTGCAGGCTGAGGTGGGGGTGCTCTTGGGGCAGGGCTGATGCTGAGGTGAGGCGCGCAAGAGGGTTTCAGGGGAAGGGTGGTGTTTGAGGTGGTGAGGGTGTTGCTGTTGCAAACCGATTTCTGCCGAGGCCCGAGGGCCGAGGGCCGGCAGCTGGTGGACTTCTTTGGAACTCCTCCTGCCAGACATGGTCCAGGGACCCTGCAGGCCAAAGGGAGGTATGCTTGCCAGATGTGGCAGCTCCTTGCTGCTGGCTGTGCAAACGTAGCGGGACTGAGTTCTCTCGGGTGTGGGGAGAGTGAGGCAGGGAGCTTGGAGACGGACGTTGTGAGAGATGAAGTGTGGTGCGGGCGGCTGCCAGCGGTGGGGTATTCCTGCCAGTGCAATCCCCGAGCCCTCGGCTGGGTCCGGGTGAGGACGCGAGCACACGCAAGAAAGGTGCCTGGACGCACGGGCGGCTGAGCCCGCAGGGTTTGGGGCCACGAAGGCTTGGCAGCAGGGCCTTTTGTGGGTGAGGTGGGGAGGGGTCCTGGGCGTCTGCGTGGGAGAGGCAGCGGGCGGCAGGTAGCAAGCCAGCGTTTGCAGGAGCGCTGCCTCGAGCGCGTTTCAGCGGGCAGACCCAGTTCGGGCTGTGGGCCGCACCGTGGGACCAAAAGGGGACGCTGTGGCTGCATGGGCCGGGAATCGAACCCGGGCCTCCCGCGTGGCAGGCGAGAATTCTACCACTGAACCACCCATGCACCGGTGGCCAGCGCCGCCCGTCGCTGCCCTCAGGCGCTGGCCGCCACCCGCCCGTCACTGCTCACTGCTCGCCCGGGCATCTCTCTGCCCGTTGCAGCAGGAGACGACGGGCGGGCGACCTGTAAGACAGGATCCGGGCACGTGCAGGACCCCGGGGCGCGGCGCTCTCGGAGGGAGCCCGGGGCGACGGGACGCGGGCCCACTCGGCCCGTCCCGCGCCTTCTGCGCCGACCACGGCCGCCGCGACCCTCTCGGTGTCGCGTGAGGGCGCCGGGATCCCTGTCAGGTGCAGGCGCTGCGTGGTCGCTGCGGCCGCGCGCCATCGTGCCTCTCAGCGACCGCCGGTCCCGACCCAAAGTCCCCCTGGCGGGCTGGCTTTCCGGCCGTGCCGGGGTGGGGCGTGCGAGAGCGGCCGGGGGAAGGGACGCCGGGCTCGGTCTGTGCGGGAAGCGCGAGCGCGGGAGCGTGGGAGGCCTCCGAGCGCCTCCGCCCCCGCCGCCCCCGCATCCCATCCTTAGAACCGCGCTCAGGCCCAAGGACCAAAGGCGTGTGAGCCTGGCTCCTGCGCTCTGGCCGACCGCGCTCCCGGGGTCCGGCTCTGACGGGGAGGTGGTGGTGAGCAGGGGCCCTTTGGCAGAGCGGCCCCTGGCTCGGGGACTGCCGGCTGAGAGGCAGGGAGCGCGCCAGGGCGGGCTTGGCTCCGGCCGGGGCAGCGGCTTCCCACGGGAACGGGCGCCGTGGCGCCGAGGTCGGGGGCGCGGGCCGGGCGCCGGGGGGTGGGCTGGACGGGCACGCAGGGCTTCCGCTCCCTCCCCAGCGGAGCACCCTTGCCGGGACGGACTCGTGCAAGGAAGGCCGGTGTGCGCTGGCCAGCAGGAAGGCTGGGTGGCACGCGTCCCGGGCGGGCGGCAGGCAGGTGCGGCCCGGCCAAGAACGCACGGCGGAGAAGGGTCGAGGGCACGCGGCACCCCCCTGGCGGGCAAGGCGGGGGCTCGGCCGCCTCGCTGTGGCTGGGGAGCGCAGGCGGGCCGGCGGGGCGGGCGCGGAGGACGGGGTGCCGGCCTGGCGGGAGAGCTGGCGGGGGCGGCCGTGGAAGCGAGGCTGCAGGGCGAGTAGGCCGTTCCCCGGCAGATGTCGGAGCGCCGGCGAAGCGAGGAGGGCTTGCCACCCGCCGCGGGGCTGCGTGCTTCGGCGCGGCCGGGGGCGGGCGGGGCGCGGCGGGGCCGTGGCAGTGGAAGGGGGAGGATGGGCGAGGGTGGGCGTGGGTAGGCAAGGGGGAGGCAGGGAGGCAGGAAAAAGCAGCAGCTGCAGGTGCAGCCCGCTGGCGAGGAAAGAGGCGCTGAGAAGGACTGAAGGTTCCTGGTGTGGGGGTGCAGGTGG
>NW_017213680.1:0-15400 GCF_001704415.2 Capra hircus | reverse complement strand
CAGTTGCTAGGCTGTACTGCGTTAGGCTCCAAGGAAGGAAAAATGCGCGGAATTTTAGCCCCTACGACTGTATCCAGGTGGCTCCAGGATGATTTCCCCGCAGGATCCAAGAACGTTCCAGACAGACCTGGGCTCACTAGCTCCCTCCTGCAGAGGAAACATGATAGAACAGCTGTTTGGAGTTGCTTTGACTTCCCCTGGAGGTAGGATCCCTCCCTGGGTGCAGGGCCTCAGGGGCCATTGCCGCTGAGAAATGCCCTCTAAGCCAGACCTTTGCAGCCTTGTATGACTCAGCACGGAGGAGACTGGAAAAGCTCTCTTCCTTGGAGGAAGGAAAGGCAGCCCCAGAGAGTGTGTTTTCACACCTGTATCTTGCAGCAAGTGTTGGCGTCTCAGACGTCAGACCTCCAGGCCTGCTCCAACGGCCTCAGTTCCAGAGTCAGGGCCGTGTGTCTCCCTGCATTTTCTGAGCCTTTGGAACACATTCCTAGGTCAGAACAGTCCTGCCCATGGGGAAGGAGGCTGCGGGAGTGTGTCTGAGGGGGTCGAGTGCCATGCTGGGGTCCAATAGACCCGTACCTCCAATAGACCCCAGGACAACAGCGGTGGGGCTCCCCCTGGCTTCCGAAATGCCAAAGCGAGAAGCAAAGCTAGCTCTATCAGAAGGAAGAAAAGAGCAATCGGATGGATGTTCAGGCTGTTGCTGGGCCGCACCACTTCAGGGTCCCCCCGAGAGAACAGGCGCCCTGTGGCCCCTAGGTCCGATATGCAGGTTAACACACAGGGTGTGTCCCCATAGGAGCCAAGAATTTTCCTGACAGACCTAGGCTCACTAGAGCTCTCCTACAGGGCAAAAGGGGTAGAACAGACTGTGGATGTGACTCTGCCTTTCCCAGCGAGCATGGGGCCCTCCCTATGGCCCCGGCTCCAGGGAAAATTGTCCCTGAAAAATGACCTCCAAGAAGCGCTTTCCAGCAGGCTGTGATGCAGAGTTCACAGGATGCGCGGGAAAGTGATCGTCCTACAGGGAAGAAGAGGCAGCCACCCAGTGTGTGTTTGCAAGCCTGTATTTGGAAGAAACTGGTTAGCTCCTTCAAGGGGAGACCTCCAGGTCTGCTCAGAGGACCGAAATTCCAGAGCAGCACCATGCATCTCCCCTGTCCTTTCTGAGCCTTTGGAAAGACATTCCTAGCTTATAGCGGTATTGCTCATGAAGAAGCAGGATGCAGGAATGTGTCAGACATGACTGGGTGCCTTCCTGGGTTCAGCTCCGTGAGGGCCTTTCCACTCAAAGTAGGTCCCATGCCTCCTTGGGGAGGAAGTGGGGCCCGCTTGCCTCCAAATGCAAAGGCTGGAACAAAGCTAGTTCTATCAGAGGTAAGAAAAGAGCAATTGGATGGATGTGGAAGCTGTTGCTGGGCCGCACTGCTTCAGGCCCCCCACCCCTCCGCCCCGAGAAACAGGCGCCCTGTGGCCCCTAGTCCTGGATGCAGTTTCACACATAGAATGTGTCCCCATAGAGCCAAGAATTTCCTGACAGACCTAGGCTCACTAGAGCTCTCCTACAGAGCAAAGGGGATGGACAGACTGGAGTGTGGAGCCGCTCCTATGGCCCCGGCTCCTGCCCCTGAATAATGACCTCAAGAAGCGCTTTTCCAACTGCTAGACGTGGAGTTCTCAGGATGCAGGGCAAAGGCTCATGACTACCTTCTCCGGTTGGGCAGAGGGCTTCCCTACCTGATCTGAAAAAGAAAATGAAGTAGCTCGCCTCCCAGACTTGGGTTTCCAACCAGTATAGAATCGACAATGCCCTGTCTTTGTAGGCCCCCGGCTCTAATGGGCCTCATCTCGCCTGGAGGGAGAACCTCCTGGATTTTAAGTTGCGGCAGGTGCTCTCGAGTTACACGGACCTCAACCCGCTCTGGTGCCTCAGGAAAGGCCAGTCCCCATTTGGGCCTCTGGATTCCTCTCCACGATGCCGGGGCCTAAGACCTTGTGTGGAGTCTGAGGATTCCTCTCCAGTGCGACATGAGACTTCTGGAGTCTCCCACGGGAGTCAGTCCTTCTCGGGCATGCATGCCTTCCTGAGCTGGCAGTGTCAAGTGGATCCTGTCGCTTTCCGCTTTAGGCTTTCCACAGGGCTGTCCCACGTGCCACGTGGTGTGAGTCGATCCTCGGCCGAGGCAGTGCAGGGAAAACAGTTTCCCTGGAATGACTGAGACATCTGGGGACTCTGGAATGGGCAAGACCCTGAGTCCTCTCGCCTTCCTGTGGAGAGCGCCTCCTCTTGAGATGAATTCTTTGAAAGCTAGGAAACCTCCTCTGGATGGGGCGGGACATGCTTCCTCTCGATGGAGACGGGTATGTCGAACTTCTTGAGTTGCAGCAAGGGTGTGAAGGACCCTTTGAAGTTCCAGAGGTTAGGTGTGTTAGCCTCGAGACGCCTCAGCATGGGCCTCATCTCGCCTGGAAGAACCTCCTCTCCAGTTTTGACGAGACCTGACCCCTCAGGAAAGGCCAGTCCCCATGACTCGGGGCCTCTCGGATTCCTCTCCCGATGCCGGGCCTAAGACCCGGAACCGATTCCTCTCCAGTGCTGACATGGATCTTTTACTTCTGGAGTCTCCCCAGGGGAGTCAGTCCTCGTCTCCGGGGCATGCACGTGCGCTTTCCTCCCGAGCTGTAGCAGCAGTGTCATGGATCAAGAGCTTCCCTCGAGGCTTTCCCACGAGGCTTTCCCACAGGGCTGTCCCACGTGCCACGTGTGTGAGTCGATCCTCGCTTGAAAGTCGAGGCAGTGCAGGGAAAAACAGGTTTCCTGGAATGGACTGAGACATCTGGGGGACTCAATGGGCACGACCTGAGTTCCTCTCGCCTTTGTGAGAGGCACCTCCTCTTGAGATGCGACGGAACGCCGGGAATTCTTTCCTGCCACGCAGGGAAAGGATCCCTCCTCTCGAGCAGCAGGCGGAAACGGGGCTCCTCTGGATGTGGCATCTCGTGCTTCCTCTCGAGTGGAGACGGGTATGTCGGGAACTTCTTGAGTTGCAGCAAGGGTGTGAAGGACCCTTTGGAATTCCAGAGTTAGGTGTAATTAGCCTCGAGACGCCTCAGGGAAATGGGCCTCATCTCGCCTGGAGGGAGAACCTCCTGGATTTTCTCGAGTTGCGGCAGGTGCTCTCGACTTACGACGGGACCTAACGGACCGCTCTGGTGGCCTCAGGAAAGGCCAGTCCCCATGCGAGTTGCTCGGGGCCTCTGGGATTCCTCTCCCATCGATGCCGGGCCTAAGACCTTGTGTGGAGTCGGTGCCGGAACCTGAAGATCCTCTCCAGTGCCGACATGGATCTTGGGGTACTTCTGGAGTCTCCCCAGGGGAGTCAGTCCTCGTCTCGTGGGGGCATGCACGTGCGCTTCCTCCCGAGCTGTAGCAGCAGTGTCACGCTTCCCTTCGCGTGGATCAAGGGAACTGCTTCGCTTTCAAGACTTTCCTCGAGCTTTCCCACGAGGCTTTCCCACAGGGCTGTCCCACGTGCCACCGTGGTGTGAGTCGATCCTCGGCTTGAAACGAGGCAGTGCAGGAAAACAGGTTTCCCTGGAATGGACTGAGACATCTGGGGGACTCTGGAATGATGGCACGACCCTGGAGTTCCTCTCGCTTTCCTGTGGAGAGCGCCTCCTCTTGAGATGAGACCGGAACGCCGAATTCTTTCCGACCACGCAGGGAAAAGATCCCTCCTCTCGAGCTAGGAGGCGGAAACGGGGCTCCTCTGGATGTGGGCGACTCTGTGCTTCCTCTCGAGTGGAGACGGGTATGTCGGAACTTCTTGAGTTGCAGCAAGGGTGTGAAGGACCCTTTGGAAGTTCCAGAGGTTAGGTGTGATTAGCCTCGAGACGCCTCAGCGGAAATGGGCTCATCTCGCCTGGAGGGGAGAACCTCCTGGATTTTCTCGGTTGCGGCAGGTGCTCTCGATTTACGATGGGGACCTCAGGGACCCTCTCTGGTGGCCTCAGGAAAGGCCAGTCCCATGCGAGTTTCTCCGGGGCCTCTCGGGATTCCTCTCCAATCGATGCCGGGCCTAAGACCTTGTGTGGGAGTCGTGCCGGAACCTGAGGATTCCTCTCCAGTGCTGACATGGATCTTGGGTACTTCCGAGTCTCCCCAGGGGTCAGTCCTCGTCTCAAGTGGGGGCATGCACGTGCGCTTTCCTCCCGAGCTGTAGCAGCAGTGTCACGCTTCCCTTCGCATGGATCAAGTTATCTGTGGCTTTCCCTCGAGGCTTTCCCACGAGGCCCCACGAGGCTTTCCACAGGGCTGCTCCCACACCGTGGTGTGAGTCGATCCTCGGCTTGAAAGTCGAGGCAGTGCAGGGAAACACAGTTTCCCTGGAATGGACTGAGACATCTGGGGACTCTGGAATGGTGGCACGACCCTGGAGTTCCTCTCGCCTTTCCTGTGGAGAGCGCCTCCTCTTGAGATGCGACGGGAACGCCGGGGAATTCTTTCCCGACCACGCAGGGAAAGGATCCCTCCACTCGAGCTAGGAGGCGGAAACGGGCTCCTCTGGATGTGGGCGGGACTCTCGTGCTTCCTCTCGAGTGGAGACGGGTATGTCGGGGAACTTCTTGAGTTGCAGCAAGGGTGTGAAGGACCCTTTGGAAGTTCCAGAGGTTAGGTGTGATTAGCCTCGAGACGCCTCAGCGGAAATGGGCCTCATCTCTCCTGGAGGGAGAACCTCCTGGATTTTCTCGAGTTGCGGCAGGTGCTCTCGACTTACGACGGGACCTCAGGGACCCCTCTGGTGGCCTCAGGAAAGGCCAGTCCCCATGCGAGTTGCTCGGGGCCTCTCGGATTCCTCTCCCGATGCCGGGCCTAAGACCTTGTGTGGAGTCGGTGCCGGAACCTGAGGATTCCTCTCCAGTGCTGACATGGATCTTGGGGTACTTCTGGAGTCTCCCCAGGGGAGTCAGTCCTCGTCTCGAGTGGGGCATGCACGTGCGTTTCCTCCCGAGCTGTAGCAGCAGTGTCACGCTTCCCTTCGCGTGGATCAAGGGATCTGTGGCTTTCCCTCGAGGCTTTCCCACGAGGCTTTCCCAGGCTTTCCAGGGCTGTCCCACGTGCCACCGTGGTGTGAGTCGATCCTCGCTTGAAAGTCGAGGCAGTGCAGGGAAAACAGGTTTCCCTGGAATGGACTGAGACATCTGGGGGACTCTGGGAATGGTGGCACGACCCTGGAGTTCCTCTCGCCTTTCCTAGTGGAGAGCGCCTCCTCTTGAGATGCGATGGAGAACGCCGGGAATTCTTTCCCGACCACGCAGGGAAAGGATCCCTCCTCTCGAGACTAGGAGGCGGAAATCGGTGGCTCCTCTGGTATGTGGGCGGGACTCTCGTGCTTCCTCTCCGAGTGGAGACGGGAAATGTCGGGGAGTTCTTGAGTTGCAGCAAGGTTGTGAAGGACCCTTTGGAAGTTCCAGAGGTTAGGTGTGGATTTAGCCTCGAGAACGCTCTCAGCGGAAATGGGCCTCATCTCTCCTGGAGGGGAGAACCTCCTGGATTTTCTCCGAGTTGCGGCAGGTGCTCTCGACTTACGACCGGGACCTCAGGGGACCCTGCTCTGGTGGCATCAGGAAAGGCCAGTCCCCATGCGAGTTGCTCGGGGGCCTCTCGGATTCCTCTCCCGTCGATGCCGAGGGCCTAAGACCTTGTGTGGAGTGGTGCCGAACCTGAGGATTCCTCTCCAGATGCTGACATGGATCTTGGCGGTACTTCTGGGAGTCTCCCCAGGGGAGTCAGTCCTCGTCTCGAGTGGGGCATGCACGTGCGTTTTCCTCCCGAGCTGTAGCTGCAGTGTCACGCTTCCCTTCTCGTGGATCAAGGGATCTGTGGCTTTCCCTCGAGGCTTTCCCACGAGGCTTTCCCACGAGGCTTTCACACAAGGGCTGTCCCACCATCCGTGGTGTGAGTCTATCCTCGGCTTGAAAGTCGAGGCAGTGCAGGGAAAAACAGGTTTCCCTGGAATGGACTGAGACATCTGGGGGACACTGGCAATGGTGGCACGACCCTGGAGTTCCTCTCGCCTTTCCTGTGGAGAGCGGCCTCCTCTTGAGATGCGACGGGAACGCCGGGATTCTTTCCCGACCACGCAGGGAAAGGATCCCATCCTCTCGAGCTAGGAGGCGGAAACGGGCTCCTCTGGATGTGGGCGGGACTCTCGTGCTTCCTCTCGAGTGGAGACGGGTATGTTGGGGAACTTCTTGAGTTGCAGCAAGGGATGTGAAGGTACCCTTTGGAAGTTCGAGAGGTTAGGTGTGAATAGCCGTCGAGACGCCTCAGCGGAAATGGGCCTCATCTCCCCTGGAGGGGAGAACCTCCTGGATTTTCTCGAGTTGCAGGCAGGTGCTCTCGACTTACGACGGGGAGCTCAGGGACTCCGCTCTGGTGGCCTCAGGAAAGGCCAGTCCCCATGCGAGTTGCTCGGGGGTCTCTCGGGATTCCTCTCCCAGTCGATGCCAGGGGCCTAAGACCATGTGTGGAGTCGGTGCCGGAACGCTGAGGATTCCTCTCCCAGTGCTGACATGAGATCTTGGGTTCTTCTGGAGTCTCCCCAGGGTAGTCAGTCCTCGTCTACGAGTGTAGGGCATGCACCTGCGCTTTTCCTCCCGAGCTGTAGCAGCAGTGTCACGCTTTCCTTCGCGTGGATCAAGGGATCTGTGGCTTTCCCTCGAGGCTTTCCCACGAGGCTTTACAGGCTTTCCAACAGGGCTGTCCCACGTGCCACCGTGGTGTGAGTCGATCCTCGGCTTGAAAGTCGAGGCAGTGCAGGGAAAACATGATTTCCTGGAATGGACTGAGACATCTTTGGGGCTCTGGGAATGGTGACACGACCCTGGAGTTCCTCTCGCCTTTCTCTGTCGAGAGCGCCTCCTCTTGAGATGCGACGGGAACGCCGGGAATTCTTTCCGCGACCACGCAGGGAAAGGATCCTCCTCTCGAGGCTAGGAGGCAGAAACGGGGCTCCTCTGGAGTGGGTGGGACTCTCGTGCTTCCTCTCGAGTGGAGACGGGATATGTCTGGGAACTTCTTGAGTTGCAGCAAGGGTGTGAAGGACCCTTTGGAAGTTCCAGAGGTTAGGTGTGATTAGCCTCGAGACGCCTCAGCGGAAATGGTCCTCATCTCGCCTGGAGGGGAGAACCTTCCTGGATTTTCTCGAGTTGCGGCAGGTGCTCTCGACTTACGACAGGGAACCTCAGGGACACGCTCAGGTGGCCTCATGGAAAGGTCCAGTCCCCATGCGAGTTGCTCGGGGCCTCTCGGGATTCCTCTCCCGTCGATGCAGGGGCCTAAGACCTTGTGTGGAGTCGGTGCCGGAACCTGTAGGATTCCTCTCCAATGCTGACATGGATCTTGGGGTACTTCTTTAGTCTCCCCAGGGGAGTCAGTCCTCGTCTCTAGTGGGGGCAATGCACGTGCGCTTTCCTCCCGAGCTGTAGCAGCAGTGTCATGCTTCCCTTCGCGTGGATCAACGGATCTGTGGCTTTCCCTCGAGGCTTTCCCACGAGGCTTTCCCACGAGGCTTTCCCACAGGGCTGTCCCACGTGCCACCGTGGTGTGAGTGGATCCTCAGCTTGAAAGTCGAGGCAGTGCAGGGAAAACAGGTTTACCCTGTAATGGACTGAGACATCTGGGGGACTCTGGGAATGGTGGCACGACCCTGGAGTTCCTCTCGCCTTTCCTGTGGAGAGCGCCTCCTCTTGAGATGCGACGGGAACGCCGGGAATTCTTTCCCGACCACACCAGGGAAAGGATGCCCTCCTCTCGAGCTTAGGAGGCGGAAACGGGGCTCCTCTGGATGTGGCCGGGACTCTCGTGCTTCCTCTCGAGTGGAGACGGGTATGTCGGGGAACTTCTTGAGTTGCAGCAAGGGTGTGAAGGACCCTTTGGAAGTTCCAGAGGTTAGGTGTGATTAGCCTCCGAGACGCCTCAGCGGAAATGGGCCTCATCTCTCCTAAAGGGAGAACATCCTGGATTTTCTCGAGTTGCGGGCAGGTGCTCTCGACTTACGTCGGGGACCTCAGGGACCCCTCTGGTGTCCTCAGGAAAGGCCTCTCCACATGCGAGTTTCTCGGGGGCCTCTTGGAATTCCTCTCCCAGTCGATGCCAGGGCCTAAGACCTTGTGTGGAGACGGTGCCGGAACCTGAGGATTCCTCTCCAGTGCTGACATGAATCTTGGGGTACTTCTGGAGTCTCCCCAGGGGAGTCAGTCCTTGTGTCGAGTGGGGGCATGCACGTGCACATTCCTCCCGAGCTATAGCAGCAGTGTCATGCTTCCCTTCGCGTGATCAAGGGATCTGTGGCTTTCCCTCGAGGCTTTCCCACGAGGCTTTCCCACAGGGCTGTCCCACGTGCCACCATGGTGTGCGTCGATCCTCGGCTTGAAAGTCGAGGCAGTGCAGGGAAAACAGTTTTCCCTGGAATGGACTGAGACATCTGGGGGACTGTGGGAATGGTGTCACGAACCTGGATTTCCTCTCGCCTTTCCAGAGGAGAGCGCCTCCTCTTGAGAGCGAAGGGAACGCCGGGAATTCTTTCCCGGACCACACAGGGAAAGGATCCCACCACTCGAGCTATGAG
The DNA here is from genome assembly GCF_001704415.2 of Capra hircus. Classification (NCBI taxonomy): domain Eukaryota; kingdom Metazoa; phylum Chordata; class Mammalia; order Artiodactyla; family Bovidae; genus Capra; species Capra hircus. The sequence continues at coordinate 6,767 of NW_017213680.1, read as the reverse complement.
GCGGAAAAGGGGGCTCATCTGGATGTGGGCAGGGACTCCTGTGCTTCCTCTCGAGTGGAGACGGGTATTTCGGGGAATTTCTTGAGTTGCAGCCAGGTTGTGAAGAACCCTTTGAAATTTCCAGAGATTAGGTGTGATTAGCTTCGAGACGCCTCAGCGGAAATGGGCCTCATTTCGCCTGGAGGGGAGAACCTCCTGGATTTTCTCCAGTTGAGGCAGGTGCTCACAACTTACGACCGGGACCTCAGGGACCTGCTCTGGTGGCCTCAGGAAAGACCAGTCCCCATGGGAATTGCTCGGTTACCTCTCGGGATTCCTCTCCCGTCGATGCCGGGGCCTAAGACATTGTGTGGAGATGGTGCCAGAACCTCAGGATTCCTCTCCAGTGCTGACATGGATCTTGAGGGACTTCTGGAGTCTCCTCAGGGAAGTCAGTCCTCGTCTTCAGTCTTGGCATGCACGAGCGCTTTCCTCCCGAGCTGTAGCAGCAGTGTCACCCTTCCCTTGGCGTGGATCAAGGGATCTGTGGCTTTCCCTCGAGGATTTCCCACGAGGTTTTCCCACGAGGCTTTCCCACAGGGCTGTCCCACGTGCCACCGTGTTGTGAGTCGATCCTCGGCTTGAAAGTCGAGGCACTGCAGGGAAAACAGGTTTCCCTGGAATGGACTGAGATATCTGGGGGACTCTGGGAATGGTGGCACCACCCTGGAGTTCCTCTCGCATTTCCTGTGGAGAGCGCCTCCTCTGGAGATGCGACGGGAACCCCAGGAATTCTTTCCCGACACACAGTGAAAGGATCCCTCGTCTCGAGCTATGAGGGAGAAAAGGGGCTCCTCTGGATGTGGGCCGGGACTCTCGTGCTTCCTCTCGAGTGGAGACGGGTATGTCGGGGAACTTCTTGAGTTGCAGCAAGGGTGTGAAGGACCCTTTGGAAGTTCCAGAGGTTAGGTGTGATTAGCTTCGAGACGCCTCAGCGGAAATGGGCCTCATCTCGCCTGGAAGGGGAGAACCTCCTGGATTTTCTCGAGTTGTGGCAGGTGCTCTCGACATACGACGGGGACCTCAGGGACCCGCACTGGTGGCCTCAGGGAAGGCCATTCCCCATGCGAGTTGCTCGGGGCCCTCTCGGGATACCTGCCCCATCGATGCCGGGGTCTAAGACCTTGTGTGGAGTCGGTGCCGGAACCTGAGGATTCCTCTCCAGTGTGACATGGATCTTGGGTACTTCTGGAGTCTCCCCAGGGGAGTCAGACATCGACTCGAGTGAGGGCAGGCACGTGCGCTTTCCTCCCGAGCTCTAGCAGCAGTGATACGCTTCTCTTCGCGTGGATCGAGGATCAGTGGCTTTCCCTCGAGGCTTTCCCACGAGCCTTTCCCACAGGGCTGTCCCACGTGCCACCGTGGTGTGAGTCGATCCTCGGCTTGAAAGTCGAGGCATTGCAGGGAAAACAGTTTTCCCTGGAATGGACAGAGACATCTGGGTGACTCTGGGAATGGTGGCACGAACCTGGATTTCCTCTCGCCTTTCCTGTGGAGAGCGCCTCCTCTTGAGATGCGATGGGAACGCCGGGAATTCTTTCCCGACCACGCAGGAAAGGATCCCTCCTCTCGAACTAGGAGGCGGAATCGGTGCTCCTCTGTATGTGGGCGGACTCTCGTGCTTCCTCTCCTCTGGAGACGGGTATGTCGAGGAGTTTCTTGAGTTGCAGCAAGGGTGTGAAGGAACTTTTGGAAGTTCCACATGTTAGGTGTGATTAGCCTGGATATGGCTCAGCGGAAATGGCCTCATCTCGCCTGGAGGGAAGAACCACCTGGATTTTCTCCAGTTGAGGCAGGTGCTCACAACTTACGACCGGGACCTCAGGGACCTGCTCTGGTGGCCTCAGGAAAGACCAGTCCCCATGCGAATTGCTCGGGGTCCTCTCGGGATTCCTCTCCGTCGATGCCGAGGCCTAAGACCTTGTGTGGAGATGGTGCCAGAACCTGAGGATTCCTCTCCAGTGCTGACATGGATCTTGGGGTACTTCTGGAGTCTCCCCAGGGGAGTGAGTCCTTGTCTCGAGTGGGGCATGCACGTGCGCTTTCCTCCGAGATGTAGCAGCAGTGTCACGCTTCCCTTCCCGTGGATCAAGGGATCTGTGGCTTTCCCTCGAGGCTTTCCCAAGAGGATTTCCCACGAGGCTTTCCGACAGGGCTATCCCACGTGCCACCGTGGTGTGAGTCGATCCTCGCCGTGAAATTCGAGGCAGTGCAGGAAAAACAGTTTACTCTGGAATGGACTGAGACATCTGGGCGACTCTGTGAATGGTGGCACGACCCTGGAGTTCCTCTCGCCTTTCCTGTGGAGAGCGCTTCCCCTTGAAATGCGAGCGGAATGGCGGGTATTATTTCCTGACCAAGCAGGGAAAGGATCCCTCATGTCGAGCTTCGATACCAAAACGGCGTCTCCTCTGGATGTGGGCGGGACCCTCGTGCTTCCTCTCGAGTGGAGACGGGTATGTCGGGGAACTTCTTGAGTTGCAGCAAGGACCCTTTTGAATTTCCAGAGTTTAGGTGTGATGAGCCTCCAGATGCCTCCGAGGAAATGGGCCTCATCTCGCCTGGAGGGGAGAACCTCCTGGATTTTCTAGAGTTGGGCAGGGTCTCTCGAGTTACGACAGGGACCTCAGGGACCCGCTCTGGTGGCCTCAGGAAAGGCCAGTGCCCATGGGAGTTGCAAGAGAGCCTTTCGGGATTCCTCTCCCGTCAATGCCGGGGCCTAAGACCTTGTGTGGAGTCGATGCGGAACCTGAGGATTCCTCTCCAGTGCTGACATGGATCTTGGGGGTACTTCTGGAGTCTCCCCAGGGGAGTCAGACCTCGACTCGAGTGGGGGCAGGAACGTGCGCTTCCTCCCGAGCTCCTGCAGGAGTGTTACGCTTCCCTTCACGTGGATCAAGGGAGCAGTGGCTTTCCCTCGATGCTTTCCCACGAGGCTTTCCCACAGGGCTGTCCCACGTGCCACCGTGGTGAGAGTCGATCCTCGGCTTGAAAGTCGAGGCAGTGCAGGGAAAACAGTTTTCCCTGGAATGGACTGAGACATCTGGGGGACTGTGGGAATGGTGGCACGACGCTGGAGTTCCTCTCGCCTTTCCTGAGGAGAGCGCCTCCTCTTGAGATGCGACGGGAACGCCGGGAATTCTTTCCCAACCACGCAGCGAAAGCATCCCACCTCTCGAGCTATGAGGCGGAAACGGGGCTCATCTGGATGTGGGCAGGACTCCTGTGCTTCCTCTCGAGTGGAGACGGGTATGTCGGGGAACTTCTTGAGTTGCAGCGAGGGTGTGAACGACGCTTTGGAAGTTCCAGATGTTAGGTGTGATTAGCCCCAAGACGCCTCAGCGGAAATGGGCCTCATCTCGCCTGGAGGGGAGAACCTCCTGGATTTTCTCCAGAGTCAGGTGCTCACAACTTACGACCGGGACCTCAGGGACCTGCTCTGGTGACCTCAGGAAAGACCAGTCCCCATGCGAATTGCTCGGGGGCCTCTCAGGATTCCTCTACCGTCGATGCCAGGGCCTAAGACATTGTGTGGAGATGGTGCCGGAACCTCAGGATTCCTCTCCAGTGCTGACAAGGATCTTGAGGGACATCTGGAGTCTCCCCAGGGAAGTCAGTCCTCGTCTCCAGTGGTGGCATGCACGTGCGCTTTCCTCCGGAGCTGTAGCAGCAGTGTCACGCTTCCCTTGGTGTGGATCAAGGGATCTGTGGCTTTCCCTCGAGGATTTCCCACGAGGTTTTCCCACGAGGCTTTCCCACAGGGCTGTCCCACGTGCCACCGTGGTGTGAGTCGATCCTCGGCTTGAAAGTCGAGGCAGTGCAGGGAAAACAGGTTTTCCCTGGAATGGACTGAGATATCTGGGGGACTCTGGGAATGGTGGCACGACCCTGGAGTTCCTCTCGCCTTTCCTGTGGAGAGCGCCTCCTCTGGAGATGCGACGGGAACCCCAGGAATTCTTTCCCGACACACAGTGAAAGGATCCCTCGTCTCGAGCTATGAGGGAGAAAAGGGGCTCCTCTGGATGTGGCGGGACTCTCGTGCTTCCTCTCGAGTGGAGACGGGTATGTCGGGGAACTTCTTGAGTTGCAGCAAGGGTGTGAAGGACCCTTTGGAAGTTCCAGAGGTTAGGTGTGATTAGCTTCGAGACGCCTCAGCGGAAATGGGCCTCATCTCGCCTGGAGGGGAGAACCTCCTGGATTTTACCGAGTTGTGGTAGGTGCTCTCGAGTTACGACGGGGACCTCAGGGACTCGCTCTGGTGGCCTCAGGAAAGGCCAGTCCCCATGCGAGTTACCATGGGGCCTATAGGGATTCCTCTCCCATCGATGCCGGTGCCTAAGACCATGTGTGGAGTCGGGGCCAGACCCTGAGGATGCCTCTCCAGTGCTGACATGAATCTTTCCATACTTCTGGAGTCTCACCAGGGGAGTCAGTCCTCATCTCGTGTGGGGGCATGCACCTGCGATTTCCTCACAAGCTGTAGCAGCAGTGTCACGCGTGCCGACATGTGGTTCAAGGGATCAGTCGCTTTGCATCAAGGCTTTCCCATGAGGCTTTCGAACAGGGCTGTCCCACATGTCACGGTGGTGTGAGTCTATCCTCGGCGTGAACGTCGAGGCAGTGAAGGGAAAGCAGGTTCTTCTGGAATGGACGGAGACATCTGGGGGACTCTTGGAATGCTGGCAAGGCCCTGGAGTTCCTCTCGCCTTTCCTGTGGAGAGTGCCTCCTCTTGAGATGCGACGGGAAGCCCGGGAATTCTTTCCCGACGATGAAGGGAAAGGATCCCTCTTCTCGAGCTACGAGGCGGAAACGGGGCTCCGCTGGATGTGGGTGGGACCCTCGTCCTTCCTCTCGAGTGGAGATGGGTATGTCGGAGAACTTCTTGACTTGCAGCAAGGGTGTGAAGGACCCTTTCGAAGTTCCAGAGGTTAGTTGTGGTTAGCCTCGAGACGCCTCAGCGGAAATGGGCCTCATCTCGCCTGGAGGGGAGAACCTCCTGGATTTTCTCGAGTTGCAGCTTCCTCTCGAAGTAGGCCCCATGTCCCCTTGGGGAGGGTGTCATGCCTCTTTTCTCCTCACTGCCAAAGGGTGGAGCAAGCTCGCTCTGTCAGAGGTACAAAAACAGCAATTGAATGGATTTTCAAGCTCTTGCTAGGCTGCACCCTTTCAGGGCCCACTTTACTGAAACAGGTGCTCTGTGGCCCCTGGTTGGGTATGCAGGTTCACAAACAGGGTGAGATCCTGTCCAAGCCAAGAATTTTCCTGAAAAGACCTAGGCTCACTAGAGCTCTCCTCCGGAGCAAAGGGGATAGAGGAGATGTATGGAGGAGTCTTTGCCTTTCCCTGTGAGTGTGGGGCTACTCCCTACGGCCCCAGGCTCAGAGATAACTGCCTCTAAGAAAGGAATGGCAAGAAGCGCTATTCTTGGAGGTTGGGACAGGGAGTTCGCAGCATGTGGGGGAAAGAAAGACTTCTTCGGGGAAGAAGAGGCAACCACCGGGGTGTGTTTGCAAGCCTCTATTTGAAGGAACAGGTTTGCTTATACAACTCAAGACCTCCAGATCTGCTCAGAGGACTGAAGTTCCAGAGACAGGGCCATGTATCTTCCCTTCCCTTTGAGATCCTTGCAAAGACATTCCTAGCAGATCGTGGGAGTGCCCATGAAGAAGCAAGCAGCGGGAGTGTGCTTGACATCACTGGCTGCCTACCTGGGCTCAGCTCCTCAAGGGGCCTTTCTCTCCTGGTAGGCCTATGTCCCCTTTGGGAGAGGGTGTACCCTCTTCCCTCCACACTGCCAAAGGTTGGAGGTGGAGCAACTCGTTCTCTCTGAGGTAAAAAAAAAAAGACAAATTGGATGGATTTTTAAGCTCTTGCTATGCTGCACCCCTCCAGGACCCACTCGAGCAAAACAGGTGCCCTGTGCCCCTAAGGTCAGGTATGCAGGTTCACACACCGGGTGTGATCCTGTCAAAGCCAAGAATTTTCCTGACAGACCTAGGCTCACTAGAGCTCTCCTCCAGAGGAAAGGAGACAAAAAGACGTGTGTGTGGAGGTGGCTCTGCCTTTCCAGGTCCCAATCTCAGGGATAACTGCCCCTAAGAAAGGAACTGCTGCTGCTGCTGCTGTTAAGTTGCTTCAGTCGTGTTCAACTCTGTGCGACGCCATAGACGGTAGCCCACTAGGCTCCCCCGTCCCTGGGATTCTCCAGGCAAGAACAGTAAGTGGGTTGCCATTGCCTTCTCCAATGCATGAAAGTGAAAATGAAAGTGCAGTCGCTCAGTCGTGTCCGACCCTCAGCGACCCCACGGACTGCAGCCTACCAGGCTTCTCCGTCCATAGGATTTTCTGAAAGGAACTGCAAGAAGCGCTTTTCCAGGAGGCTGGGAAAGGGAGTTCGCAGGATGTGGGGAAAGAGAGCCCCTTCGGGAAGAATAGGGCCACTTGTTTTGTGTTGCAAACCTCTATTTGGAAGGAACAGGTTAGCTTATACAAAGGGAGACCTCCAGATCTGCTCAGAGGACCGAAGTTGCAGAGGCAGGTCGGTGTATTTTCCCTTCACTTTGCGATCCTTGCAAAGACATTCCTTGCTGATAGATGATTCAGCAAGGGCCTTTGAGACTGTTGTTTTCTTTCCTAGGTTTCAAAGATTCCTTCAGTTCCAATATAGATATCCTAAAATTATGTGACATCCGTGAAAATCTGATATGTCCTGCGTCAAATGCTGTCA
>NW_017213679.1:0-15400 GCF_001704415.2 Capra hircus | reverse complement strand
CGAGGCTATTCACACTTAACCTCTGGAAGCTCCAAAGGTCTTCACCACCACGCTCTTGCTGCAAAAAGAAGTTCCCGACATACCCGTCTCCACTCGAGAGGAAGCACGAGAGTCCCGCCCACATCCAGAGGAGCCCCGTTTCCCCCTGCTAGCTCGAAAGAAGTGATCTTTTCCCTGCGTGGTCGGGAAAGAATTCCCGGCATTCCGTCGCATCTCAAGAGGAGGCGCTCTCCACAGGAAAGGCGAGAGGAACTCCAGGGTCGTGCCACATTCACAGAGTTCCCCAGATGTCTCACTCCATTTCAGGGAAACCTGTTTTCCCTGCACTGCCTCGACTTTCAAGCCGAAGATCGACTCACACCACGGTGGCACATGGGACAGCCCTGTGGGAAAGCCTCGTGGGAAAGCCTGGAAAGCCTCGAGGGAAAGCCATAGATCCCTTGATCCACGCTAAGGGAAGCGTGACAGTGCTGCTACAGCTCGGGAGGAAAGCGCACGTGCATGCCCCACTCGAGACGAGGACTGACTCCCCTGGGGAGACTCCAGAAGTCCCCCAAGATCCATGTCAGCACTGGAGAGGAATACCTCAGTTTCCGGCACCGACTCCACACAAGGTCTTAGGCCCCGGCATCGACGGGAGAGGAATCCCGAGAGGCCCCAGAGCTACTCGCATGGGGACTGGCCTTTCCATGGGCCACCAGAGCGGCTCCCTGACATCCCGTCTAAGTCGAGAGCACCTGCCGCCACTCGAGAAAATCCAGGAGGTTCTCCCCTCCAGGCGAGTGAGGCCCATTACCGCTGAGGGCTCTCGATGCTAATCACACCTAACCTCTGGAACTTCCAGAGGGTCCTTCACACCCTTGCTGCAACTCAAGAAGTTCCCCGACATACCCGTCTCCACTCAAGAGGAAGCACGAGAGTCCCGCCCACATTCCAGAGGAGCCCCGTTTCCGCCCTCCCTAGCTCCAGAGGAGGGATCCTTTCCCTATGTCGTCGGGAAAGAATTCCCGGCGTTTCCCGTCGCATCTCAAGAGGAGGCGCTCTCCACAGGAAAGCGAGACGGAACTCCAGTGTCGATCACCATTCCCAGAGTCCCCAGATGTCTCAGTCCATTCCAGGGAAACCTGTTTCCCTGCACTGCCTCGACGTTCAAGCCGAGGATCGACTCACCCACGTGGCACGTGGGACAGCTCCTGTGGGAAAGCCTCGTGGGAAAGCCTCGTGGGAAAGCCTCGTGGGAAAGCCACAGATCCTTGATCCACACTAAGGGACGTGACACTGCTGCTACAGCTCGGGAGGAAAGTGCACGTGCATGCCCCCACTCGAGACGAGGACTGACTCCCCTCGTAGACTCCAGAAGTACCCCAAGGTCCATGTCAAGCACTGGAGAGGAATCCTCAGGTTCTGAATCGACTCCACACAAGATCTTAGGCCCCGGGATCGACAGAAGAGGAATCCCGAGTGTCCCCCGAGCAACTCGCATGGGGACTTGGCCTTTCCTGAGGCCACCAAAGCGGGTCTCTGAGGACACCCGTGGTAAGTGGAGAGCACCAACCCCCAACTCGAGAGCAACCAGGAGGTTCTCCCCGCCAGGCGTGATGAGGCCCATTTCCTCTGAGGAGTCTCGAGGCTAATCACACCTAACCTCTGGAACTTCCAAAGGGTCCTTCACACCCTTGCTGCAACTCAAAAAGTTCCCCGACATAACCCGTCTCCACTCGAGAGGAAGCGAGAGAGTCCCGCCCAAATCCAGAGGAGCCCCGTTTCCGCCTCATAACTCGAGAGGAGGGATCCTTTCCCTGCTGTGGTCGGGAAAGAATTCCCTGGCCTTGCTGTCAGCATCTCAAGAGGAGGCGCTCTCCACAGGAAAGGCGAGAGGAACTCCAGGGTCGTGCCACCATTCCCAGAGTCCCCCAGATGTCTCAGTCCATTCCAGGGAAAACTGTTTTCCCTGCACTGCCTCGATTTCATGCCGAGGATCGACTCACACCACGGTGGCACGTGGGACAGCCCTGTGGGAAAGACTCCGTGGAAAGCCTCATGGGAATAGCCTCAAGGGAAAGACACTGATCCCTTGATCCACTCGACGGGAAGCGTGACACTGCTGCTACAGCTCGGGAGGGAATGCGAACGTGCATGCCCGCCACTCGAGACGAGGACTGACTCCCCTGGGGAGACTCCAGAAGTACCCCAAGATCCATGTCAGCTCTGGAGAGGAATGCTCAGGTTCCGGCACCAACTCGTACACGAAGTCTTAGGCCCCGGCATCGACGGAGAGGAATCCCGAGAGGCCCCCGAGCAACTCGCATGGGGACTGGCCTTTCCTGAGGCCACCAGAGCGGGTACCCTGTAGGTCCCCGTCGATAAGTCGAGAGCACCTTTCCGCAACTCGAGAAATCCAGGAGGTTCTCCCCTCCAGGCGAGATGAGGCCCATTTCCGCTGAGGCGTCTCGAGGCTAATCACACCTAACCTCTGGAACTTCCAAAGGGTCCTTCACACCCTTGCTCAACTCAAGAACTTCCCCGACATACCCGTCTCCACTCGAGAGGAATAGACGAGAGTCCCGCCCAATCCAGAGGAGCCACGTTTCCAGCCTCAATAGCATCGAGAGGAGGGATCCTTTCCCTGCGTGTTCGGGAAAGAATTCCCCGCGTTCCCGTCGCATCTCAAGAGGAGGTGCTCTCCACAGGAAAGGCGAGAGGAACTCCAGGGTCGTGCTCACCATTCCCAGAGTCCCCAGATGTCTCAGTCCATTCCAGGGAAACCTGTTTTCCCTGCACTTGCCTCGACTTTCAAGCCGAAGGATCGACTCACACCACGGTGGTCACGTGGGACAGCCCTGTGGGAAAGCTCGTGGAAAGCCTCGTGGGAAAGCCTCGAGGGAAAGCCACAGATCCCTTGATCCACGCGAAGGGAAGGCTGACACTGCTGCTACAGCTCGGGAGGAAAGCGCACGTGCATGCCCCCACTCGAGACGAAGGACTGACTCCCCTGGGGAGACTCCAGAAGTACCCCAAGATCCATGTCAGCACTGGAGAGGAATCCTCAGGTTCCGGCACCGACTCCACACAAGGTCTTAAGCCCCGGCATCGACGGGAGAGGAATCCCGAGAGGCCCCCGAGCAACTCGCATGGGGACTGGCCTTTCCTGAGGCCACCAGAGCGGGTCCCTGATGTCCCCGTCGTAAGTCAAGAGCACCTGCCGTAAGTCGAGACAATTCAGGAGGTTCTCCCCTCCAGGCGAGATGAGGCCCTTTCCCCTGAGGGGTCTCGAGTCTAATCACACTGAACCTCTGGAACTTCCAAAGGGTCCTTCACACCCTTGCTGCAACTCAAGAAGTTCCCCACATACACGTCTCCATTCGAGAGGAAGCTCGAGAGTCCCGCCCACATCCAGAGGAGCCCCGTTTCCGCCTCCTAGCTCGAGAGGAGGGATCCTTTCCCTGCGTGGTGGGGAAAGAATTCCTCGTGTTCCTGTCGCATCTCAACGAGGAGGCGCTCTTCTCAGGAAAGGCGCGAGGAACTCCAGGGTCGTGCCACCATTCCAAGAGTCCCCCAGATGTCTCAGTCCATTCCATGGGAATCCTGTTTTTCTTACACTGCCTCGACTTTCAAGCCGAGGATCGACTCACACCACGGTGGCACGTGGGACAGCCCTGTGGGAAAGACTTGTGGGAAAGCCTCGAGGGAAAGCCCCTGATCCCTTGATCCACACGAAGGGAAGCGTGACACTGCTGCTACAGCTCGGGAGGAAAGCGCACATGCATGACCCCACTGGAGACGAGGACTGACTCCCCTGGGGAGACTCCAGAAGTTCCCAAAGATCCATGTCAGCACTGGAGAGGGAATCCTCAGGTTCCGGCACCGACTCCACACAAGGTCTTAGGACCCGGCATCGACGGGAGAGGAATCCTGAGAGGCCGCCGAGCAACTCCCAGTGGGACTGGCCTTTCCTGAGGCACCAGAGCGGGTCCCTGAAGTCCCCGTCGTAAGTCGAGAGCACCTGCCGCAACTCGAGAAAATCCAGGAGGTTCTCCCCTCCAGGCGAGATGAGGCCCATTTCCGCACAGGCGTCTCGAGGCTAATCACACCTAAGCCTCTGGTAAATTCCAAAGGGTCCTTCACACCCTTGCTGCAGCTCAAGAAGATCCCCGACATACCCGTCTCCGCTCGAGAGGAAGCAGGAGAGTCCTGCCCATCATCCAGAGGAGCCCCGATTCCGCCTCAAAGCTCGAGAGGAGGAATCCTTTCCCTGCGTGGTCGGGAAAGAATTCCCGGCGTTCCCAGTCACATCTGAAGTGGAGGCACTCTCCACAGGAAAGGCGAGAGGAACTCCAGGTTCGTGCCACCATTCCCAGATTCCCCCAGATGTCTCAGTCCATTCCAGGGAAAACCAGTTTTCCCTGCACTGCCTCGACTTTCAAGCCGAGGAGCGACTCACACCACGGTGGCACGTGGGACAGCCCTGTGGGAAAGCCTCCTGGGAATGCGTCGTGGGAAAGCCTCGAGGGAAAGCCACTGATCCCTTGATCCACTCGAAGGGAAGCGTGACACTGCTGCTACCAGCTCGGGAGGAAAGCGCTCGTGCATGCCCCCACTCGAGACAAGAACTGACTCCCCTGGGGAGACTCCAAAGTACCCCAAGATCCATGTCAGCAATGGAGAGGAAACCTCAGGTTCCAGGAACCAACTCCACACAAGGTCTTAGGCCCCGGCATGAACGGGAGAGGAATCCCGAGAGGCCCGCGAGCAACTCGCATGGGGACTGGCCTTTCCTGAGGCCACCAGAGCGGGTCCCTGAGGTCCGTATCGAAAGGCGAGAGCACCTGCCGCAACTCGAGAAAATCCAGGAGGTTCTCCCCTCCAGGCGAGATTAGGCCCATTTCCGCTGAGGCGTCTCGAGGCTAATCACACCTAACCTCTGGAACTTCCAAAGGGTCCTTTACACCCTTGCTGCAAATCCAGAATTTCCCCGACATACCCGTCTCCACTCGAGAGGAAGCACGAGAGTCCCGCCCACATACAGAGGAGCACCGTTTCCGCCTCCTAGCTCGAGAGGAGGGATCCTTTCCCTCCGTGGTCGGGAAAGAATTCCCGGCGTTCCCGTCGCATCTCAAGAGGAGGCGCTCTCCACAGGAAAGTCGAGAGGAAGTCCAGGGTCGTGCCACCATTCCCAGATTCGCCAGATGTCTCAGTCCATTCCAGGGAAACCTGTTTTCCTTGCACTACGTTGACTTTCAAGCCATCGATCGACTCACACCACGGTGGCACGTGGGATAGCCCTGTGGGAAAGCCTCGTGGGAAAGCCACAGATCCCTTGATCCAGGCGAAGGGAAGCATGACACTGCTGCCACAGCTCCGGAGGTAATCGCACGTGCATGCGCCGCACTCAAACGAGGACTGACTCCCCTGGGGAGACTCCAGAAGTACCCCAAGATCCATGTCAGCACTGGCAGAGGAATCCTCAGGTTCCGGCACCGACTCCACACAAGGTCTTAGGCCCCGGCATCGATGGTAGAGGAATCCCGAGAGGCCCCCTAGCAACTCGCATGTGGACTGGCCTTTCCTGAGGCCACCAGAGCGGGTCCCTGAGGTCCCCGTCGTAAGTCGAGAGCACCTGCCGCAACTCGAGAAAATCCAGGAGGTTCTCCCCTCCAGGCGAGATGAAGCCCATTTCCGCTGAAGCGTCTGGAGGCTAATCACACCTAACCTCTGGAACTTCCAAAGGGTCCTTCACACCCTTGCTGCAACTCAAGAAGTTCCCCGACATACCCGTCTCCTCTCGATAGGAAGCACGAGGGTCCCGCCCACATCCAGAGGAGCCCCTTTCCGCCTCGTAGCTCGAGATGTGGGATCCTTTCCCTGCTTCGTCGGGAAAGAATTCCCGGCGTTCCCGTCGCATCTCAAGTGGAGGCGCTCTCCACAGGAAATGCGAGAGGAACTCCAGAGTCGTGCCACCATTCCAAGAGTCCCCTAGATGTCTCAGTCCATTCCAGAGGAACCTGTTTTCCCTGCACTGCCTCGACTTTCACGCCGAGGTTCGACTCACACCTCGGCGGCATGTGGGACAGCCCTCTGGGATAGCCTCGTGGTAAAGCCTGGAGGAAAAGCCACAGATCACTTGATCCACGCGACCGGAAGTGTGACACTGCTGCTACAGCTCGGGAGGAAAGCGCACGTGCATGCCCCCATTCGAGACGAAGACTGACTTCCCTGGGGGGGCTCCAGAAGTACCCCAAGATCCATGTCAGCACTGTAGAGGAATCCTCAGGTTCCTGCCCCAACTCCTCACAAGGTCTTTTTTTTTTTCTTTCCTTTTTACTCTTTTCTTTGCATTTATTTAAACACAGTTCTCAAAACTTTTGAGTGAAATTGGGCCTCCTTTGGTAAGCAAAGAACCTGAAAGTAGTATTTAAAAAACGAACAGGCAAAGTCTTCAGATCATCCACAACACAGGTGTAGTGTTCCCTTCTTTTTTCTCAAAACTCTGAAGCACCCAGTTTTTCCATATAGTCTTAAAAGCTAGAAGAACAAGAGTACATTTGTGGTGGAATATTATTTTCACTTGCTGATTACTAATTGAAATACCATTATCCCCTTCTAACAGCTTTAAGAAATAGCCTTTTTAAGGCATACATTGTGCAACTCATCTTATTCCCTGCTATGTATAATACAGATTACATAAAGGCTGTCAAAGTCACATTTATATAAGCATTAAGCATTTGCTGTATTGAAAGATCTTTAGTTTTTAACACTAGCAGTATAGAGTTACAGAGCGTAATTTTTATCACTTAACTGCAGGTATATTAAGTATGGTATGTTTCATGGACTCGAGGAAAACGGGCATTTTTTTCTTTAATTTACTACTGACAATCTAATCAGAACAGTTCTCCTAAGCATTGATATGTTAGAAAGAAAAGTAAAAACCAAACGTTATTGTTGCTTTTTGCCATTTGGTAGCATTTTACACACAGGCTTCAATCTTCAGAATACCCTGTATTCAGTAGAAAAACCATTTAAATGAAGTTCTGTACAATAGAAACTTCTCAGCAGTCAAAATTTTAGACTGTAAAAAAATACATGTAAAACATACTTTTCTGAAAACACTTAACTTTGAACAAAGCACCGAACTACACAAATGCAGAATGAAAACAGCATTTCAACTCCACCAAAAGTAGTCATCATAAAAGGTGTAAAAGTCACCTAACTTCACCAGGCACTGTTCACTTTTTAAACAGGAGACAATAAAAAATATTGTCCACAAACAATATCCCAACTCTAGGGCAGGTTTCAGAAAGTCTTCATCTTCATGCTTTAATAGCGACGAGGTGAGTATGATCGAGATCTGGAACGTGATCTGTATCCTCCACGACTATAGTAGGGAGAAGGTGACCGTCTTCTGTATTTCTGATCCCTGTCTTGAGCAGCTCTCCATCCTCCTCCTCCTCCTCCTCCTCCTCTGTACGATCTGCTGTAATAGTCCCGATCATCATAGCCTCGATCATATCCTCTGTCATAGTAATCTCGACGGCGTGAGCTGCCATAGGTAGGTCTCCCCATGTAAATTCCTGCTGTTGGAGTATGTGGTCTTTTCGTTATGGAGAAGTCAACTCTGATCCTACATCCATCAAGCTCCATTCCATTGGCACGCTCTTTTGCTTCCTTGGCATCATCTACATTTTCAAAGTATACAAAGGCAAATCCTCTTGAACGTCTAGACTGCTGGTCATATACAATAGATACATCAGCAATTGGGCCATATTTAGAGAACATTTCTCTTAGATCTCTTTCTGTAGTATACAAGCTCAATCCAAATACTCCAAGACAACAGTTAGGATCAGGATTTGCCCGATTCCCAACATGACGCCAGCGAGTAGACATGGGAGAATGACTGTGGCTATGCCGTCTTCGATAATCTCTGCTGTAAGATCTGCTACGAGATCTTCTATGGGACCGGGACCGAGATCGTGACCTTGTATAATGCCTCCGAGAACTTCTTCTGGATCTAGACCTAGATTCCGATCTGGACCTGGACTTTGATCTGGAACGCCTGGAATCTTCCTTGGAGCGAGACCTTGCAGGGGTATGACTTGCAGATTTCCCAGATCCATGAGCACTTCCGCTTCTGGAAGCAGAACGGGATTCCCCCTCGCCGTAGTTCTCCTCGCCGCTGTCGCTCATGACTTTCACTGCTGTCGCCGCTCGATGTGCTTCAATCGAAGCTGCCAACCTCTCGCACCTTCAGTGTAGAGGCTCCGCCGCAGCCTCACACCACACACCGGTGCCCCAGGCACTGAGAACCGAAACGCTCCGCGTCGCCTCCGCTCGGGCTCTCCACACAAGGTCTTAGGCCCCGGCATCGACGTGAGAGGAATCCTGAGAGGCCCCCTAGCAACTCCCATGGGCACTGGCCTTTTCTGAGGCCACAGGAGCGGGTCCCTGAGGTCCCCATCCTAAGACGAGAGCACCTGCTCCAACTCAAGATAATCCAGGAGGTTCTCCCCTCCAGGCGAGATGAGGCCCATTTCCCCTGAGGCATCTCGAGGCTAATCACACCTAACCTCTGGAACTTCCAAAGGGTCTTTGACACCCCTGCTGCAAGTCAAGAAGATCACCGACATACCCGTCTCCACTCGAGATGAAGCACGAGGGTCCCGCCCACATCCAGAGGAGCCCCGTTTCCGCCTCGTATCTAGAGAGGAGGGATCCTTTCCCTGCGTGGTCGGGAAAGAATTCCTGGCGTTCCCGTCGCATCTCAAGAGGAAGTGCTCTCCACAGGAAAGGCCAGAGGAACTCCAGGGTCGTGCCACCATTCCAAGAGTTCCCCAGATGTCTCAGTCCATTCCAGAGGAACCTGTTTTCCCTGCACTGCCACGACTTTCACGCCGAGGATCGTCTCACACCAAGGTGGCATGTGGGACAGCCCTGTGGGAAAGCCTCATGGGAAAGCCTAGAGGGAAAGCCACAGATCCCTTGATCCACGCGACGGGAAGCGTGACACTGCTGCTACCGCTCGGGAGGAAAGCGCACGTGCATGCCCCCACTCGAGACGAGGACTGACTCCCCTGGGGAGACTCCAGAAGTACCACAAGATCCATGTCAGCACTGGAGAGGAATCTTCAGGTTCCAGCCCCGACTTCACACAAGGTCTTAGGCCCCGGCATCGACAGGAGAGGAATCCTGAGAGGCCCCCTAGAAACTTGAATGGGGACTGGCCTTTCCTGAGGCCACCAGAGCTGGCCCCTGAGGTCCCCGTCGTAAGTCGAGAGCACCTGCCGCAACTCGAGAAAATCCAGGAGGTTCTCCCCTCCAGGCGAGATGAGGCCCATTTCCACTGAGGTGTCTCGAGGCTAATCACACCTAACCTCTGGAACTTCCAAAAGGTACTTTACACCCTTGCTGCAACTCAATAAGTTCCCCGACATACCCGTCTCCACTCGAGAATAAGCAAGATGGTCCCCCCCACATCCACAGGAGGCGCGTTTCCGCCTCGTCGCTCGAGATGAGGGATCCTTTCCTTCCGGGGGCCAGCGTGAGGAATTCCGCCTATGGCAAAGGTCATGAGGAAGGAGGCTTGGCATGCCAAAGGCGTGATCAAGCCTCAGGTAACCCCCTGTTCCCGAGCATCGAACCCCAAAACCAGAGTCTGTTTTATGCTCTCACCTACACTTCTGACTTTACGGGGGCTCTCCCCCATAACTGTTTCTCTCGGAGAAGAAGTAAACGTGCAGCTTCAAGGCAATAAATATTCTTGGGCATGACAAGAGTGTTTCAGCTTGCCGACTCCTCTGAAGGTTATCTAGCCCACCTTTATAGGTTTGTCCGGCCACATGTGATTGTTTACAGCCTCCCAACCTGAGAGGCATGAGATGTTTTAGACTTACTAAAGGCAAATTATTTTGGGGAGTTAGAAATTATTAGTATAGTTGGTTAGGAATTATATTGGTGAAGGGTTCTTCATTTGTTGTGTCAAAAATTGCTGCTAATTCCCTGCTCTGGGTGGGACAAGGATATTTTAGGTCAAACCTCTCTGCTGACAGACCAGCTTGTGTGACAGGATTATCCATACTGCTGCCACTAGGCACAAGATTGTTTACTACCTCTCAACTGTAAACAGCACAGAGAGTTTTGGAGTATTTTGAGAGTCTTAATTAGCATAGGACTTTTTCTTCTTGTTGAGTCAATGATTGCCACCAGGCCTCCATATCCTTAGGCACTTGGGAATATATTAATCAATGTATTTGGAATATAGCAAAGGAAATATAGCAGTTTTTGATGTTAGCAATACTAGACTTTTTGAGTTAATGGATTTTCACTTTTGTAATAGATCACTGTACTTTGTTATATATCACTGTGTCCTTTCTATGTAAGAATGTAACTTTATCATATCTTAAGACTAAATAGATCTTAAGGGGAGAATTGATGAAAGGATTTTCATTTGTTAGGCTGATGTTTGCTGATAAATCTCCATGTTCCCTACCCTTATAATGAATATAACTAGTATATAGGAGAAATAAGTATTAACCTTTAAGCATATAGGAGAAATAAGAATTCACCTTTAAGACTAATCATGTTAACCTTGGGTTAAATAAATTCCTTTCTTGATTGTAACTCACTACACCCTCACCCTATAGGAATGTAACTTTATTTGGAGGGTGGTGCCTGGTTTAAGAAAAAACACCCTTGGAAGAAATAAGTTTATTTGGTTATCAGAAAGAAAGGATCATAAAATGTCAGCAGGTCTCATTCATGGCCAGAAGATGATGTAAGATCCCTAAGACCTTTTTTTTATACATTTATGTGAAGCACCTGATTTTGATAAAGGTCAGGATGCCGACTCCTGCGTGACTCTGTATTCATCCCTATGTGTAACAAGAGGTATACAAGCAAAACCAAAAATAAAGAAATCAGATCAGTTTCCGGAAAGACTGATTCCCCCATGTCGCTTCTTTTTTGCTCCCGTTTTTCTGGCTGAATTCTCTACTGGAGGATGGATGTTATTCCACGTAATCCAAGTTATTCAGCCTCTTTTTCTCCAATAATCTTCCTACTACACTATCCATTTCTAATCTCTTTATATCTGGGATTAAATATGTATATTTCCAAAGACGACGACTACGTCCCCACCTTCGAATCACCCTGGATCCACCGGGGCTGGACCACGGCACTTTCCCTGCTTGGTCGGGAAAGAATTCCCGGCGTTCCCACCGAATCTCAAGAAGAGGCGCTCTCCACAGGAAAGGCGAGAGGAATTCCAGGGTCGTGCCACAATTCCAAGAGTCCCCCAGATGTCTCAGTCCATTCCAGAGGAACCTGTTTTCCCTGCACTGCCTTGATTTTCACGCCGAGGATCGACTGGCACCACGGTGGCACGTGGGACAGCGATGTGGGAAAGCCTCGTGGGAAAGCCTCGAGGGAAAGCCCCGTGGGAAATACCTCGAGGGAAAGACACAGATCTCTTGATCCACGCGACGGGCAGAGTGACACTGCTACTGCAGCTCGGGAGGTAAGCGTTCTTGCATGATCCCGCTGAGAAGAGGACTGACACCCCTGGGGAGACTCAAGAAGTACCCCAAGAACCATGTCAGCACGGGAGAGGAATCCTCAGGTACCGGCCTCGACTTCACACAAGGTCTTAGGCCCCACCATCGACGGGAGAGGAATCCCGAGAGGCCCCGTAGCCACTCGGATGGGAACTGGCCTTTCCTGACGCCACCAGAGCGGGTCCCTGAGGTCCCAGCGAACGTTGAGAACACCTGCCACAATTCGAGAAAATCCAGGAGGTTCTCCCCACCAGGCAAGATGAGGCCAATTTCCGCTGAGGCTCTCGAGGCTAATCACACCTAAACTCTGGAAATTCCAAAGGTTCCTTAACAACCTTGCTGAAACTCAAGAAGTTCCCCGACATACCGTCTCCACTCCAGAGGAAGCACGAGGGTCCCGCCACATCCAGAGGAGCCCCGTTTATGCCTCGGACCTCGAGATGACGGATCCTTTCCCTGCTTGGTCGGGAAAGAATTCCCGGCGTTCCCGTCCCATCTCAAGAGGAGGCGCTCTCCACAGGAAAGGCGAGCGGAACTCCAGGGTCGTACCACCATTCCAAGAGTCCCCCAGATGTCTCAGTCCATTCCAGAGGAACATGTTTTCCCTGCACTGCCTCGACTTTCAAGCCGAGGATCGACTCACACCCTGGTGGCAGGTGGGACAGCCCTGTGGGAAAGACTCTTGGGAAAGCCTTGAAGGAAAGACTTGAGTGAAAGCTACAGATCCCTTGACCACGCGTTAGGAAGCGTGACACTGCTGCTACAGCTCGGGAGGAAAGCGCACGTGCATGCCCACACTCGAGACGAGGACTGACTTCCCTGGGGAGACTCCAGAAGTACCCCAAGAACCATGTCAGCACTGGAGAGGAATCCTCAGGATCCGGCCTCGACTCCACACAAGGTCTTAGGCCCCGGCATCGACCCAAGAGGAATCCCGAGAGTCCCCCTGGCAACTTGCATGGGGACTGGCCTTTCCTGAGGCCACGAGACCGGGTCCCTGAGGTCCCCCGTCGTAATTCGAGAGCACCTGCCGTAACTCGAGAAAATCCAGGAGGTTCTCCCCTACAGCAAAATGAGGCCTATTTCCACTGACGCATCTAGAGGCTAAGCACACCTAACCTCTGGAACTTCCAATGGTTCCTTCACACACTTGCTGCAACTCAAGAGCTTTCCCGACACACCCGTCTACACTCAAAGGAAGCACGAGGGTCCCGCCCACATCCAGAGAAGCCCCGAGCCCCCCTCGAGGCTCCAAAGGAGAGATCTTTTAAATGCTTGCATTTCCCGAGTCGAAGACCTTGTGTTGAGTTGGGACCCGGAAACTGAGGATTCCTCTCCAGTGCTGACGTGGATTTTTGGGTACTTCTGGACTCTCCCCAGGGGAGTCAGTCCTCGTCTCGAGTGGGGAAATGCACGTGGGCTTTCCTCCCTAAAGGTGGCAGCAGTGTCATGCTACCCGACGGGTGGATCAAGGGATGTGTGGCTTTCCCTGTAGGATTTCCCATGAGGCTTTCCCACGAGGCTAACACACAGGGCTGTCCCACGTGCCACCGTGGTGTGAGTCGATCCTCGGCGTGACAGTCAAGGCAGTGCAGGTAAAAGAGTTTCCTTTGGAATGGACTCAGTCCTCTGGGGGACTCTTGGATTGGTGGCACGACCCTGGAGTTCCTCTCGCCTTTCCTGTGGAGAGCGCTTCCTCTTGAGATGCGACGGGAATGCCGGAATTCTTTCCCGACCACGCAGGGAAAGGATCCCTCATCTCGAGCTACAAGGAGGAAAAGGGCCTCCTCTGGATGTGCAAGGGACGCTCGCGCTTCCTCTCGAGTGGACAAGGGTATGTCGGGGAACTTCTTGAGTTGCAGCAAGGGTGTGAAGGACCCTATGGAAGTTCCAAAGGTTAGATGTGATTAGCCTCGAGTCGCCTCAGCGGAAATGGGCCTCATCTAGCCTGGAGGGGAGAATCTACAGGATTTTCTCGAGTTGCGGTAGGTGCTCTCGATTTACGACGGGGACCACAGGGACCGTATCTGGTGGCCTCAGGAAAGGCCACTCTCCGTGCGAGTTGCTTATTGGCCTCTCGGGATTCCTCTCCCGTCGATGCCGGGGGCCTAAGACCTTGTGTGGATCCGTGCCGGAACCTGAGGATTCCTCTCCAGTGCTGACATGGATCTTGGGATTCTTCTGGAGTCTCCCCAGGGTAGTCAGTCCTCGTTACGAGTGGGGGCAGGCACGTGCGGTTTCCTCCCGAGCTGTAGCAGCGGCGTCATGATTCCCTTCGCGTGGATCAAGGGATCTGAGGCTTTCCGTCGAGGCTTTCCCACGAGGCTTTCCCACGAGACTTTCCCACAGGGCTGTCCCAGGTGCCACCGTGATGTGAGTCGATCCTCGGCATGAAAGTTGAGGCAGTGCAGGGAAAACAGGTTTCCCTGGAATGGAGTGAGCCTCTGCGGGACTCTGGGAATGGTGGCACGACCCTGGAGTTCCTCTCGCCTTTCCTGTGGAGAGCGCCTCCTCTTGAGATGCGACGGGAACGCCGGGAATTCATCCAGAACACGCAGGGAAAGGATCCCCTTCTCTCGAGCTAGGAGGCGGAAACGGGGCTCCTCTGGATGTGGGCGGGACCTCGTGCTTCCTCTCGAGTGGAAGACGGGTATGTCGGGGAACTTCTTGAGTTGCAGCAAGGGTGTGAAGGACCCTTTGGAAGTTCCAGTGGTTAGGCGTGATTAGCCTTGAGATGTCTCAGCAGAAAGGGCCTCATCTCTCCTGGAAGGGAGAACCTCCTGGATTTTCTCGAGTTGCGGCAGGTGCTCTCGACTTACGACGGGGACCTCAGGGACCCGCTCTGGGGGCCTCAGGAAGGCCAGTCCCCATGCGAGTTGCGCAGGGGCCTCTCAGGATTCCTCTCCCGTCGATGCTGGGGCCCTAAGACCTTGTGTGGAGTCGGTGCCAGAAGCTGAGGAGTCCTCTCCAGTGCTGACATGGATCTTGGGATACTTCTTGAGTCTCCCCAGGGCAGTCAGTCCTCGTTACGAGTGGGGGCATGCACGTGCAATTTCCTCCCGAGCTGTAGCAGCAGTGTCACGCTTCCCTTCGCGTGGAACAAGGGATCTGTGGCTTTCCCTCGAGGCTTTCCCACGAGGCTTTCCCATGAGGCTTTCCCACAGGGCTGTCCCACGTGCCACCTTGGTGTGAGTCGATCCTCGGCTTGAAAGTCCAGGCAGTGAAGGGAAAACAGGTTTCCCTGGAATGGACCGAGACATCTGGGGACTCTGGGAATGGTGGCACGACCCTGGAGTTCCTCTCGCCTTTCCTGTGGAAAGCGCCTCTTCTTGAGATGCGACGGGAACGCCAGGAATTCTTTCCCGACCACGCAGGGAAAGGATCCCTCCTCTCGACCTAGGAGGCGAAAAACGAGGCTCCTCTGAATGTGGGAGGGACTCTCGTGCTTCCTCTCGAGTGGAGACGGGTATGTCGGGGAACTTCTTGAGTTGCAGCAAGGGTGTGAAGGACCCTTTGGAAGTTCCAGAGGTTTGGTGTGATTAGCCTCGAGACGCCTCAGCGGAAATGGGCCTCATCTCGCCTGGAGGGGAGAACCTCCTGGAATTTCTCGAGTTGCGGCAGGTGCTCTCGACTTACGACGGGGACCTCAGGGACCCGCTCTGGTGGCCTCAGGAAAGGCCAGTCCCCATGCGAGTTGCTCGGGGCCTCTCGGATTTCTCTCCCGTCGGTGCCAGGGCCTAAACCTTCTGTGGAATTGGTGCCGGAACTTGAGGATTCCTGTTCTGTGCTGACATGGATCTTGGGCAGCTTTCTGGAGTCTCCCCAGGGGAGTCAGTCCTCTGTTTCTCGTGTGGGGG
>NW_017213678.1:0-15401 GCF_001704415.2 Capra hircus | reverse complement strand
GATACTGAAAATTTATTTGTTGGGCAGCATGCAGAAACAGACATAGAGAATAGATTTATGGACGTGGGAGGAGGGGAGGATAGGGTGAGATGTATGAGGAGAGTAAGACGGAAACTTACATTACCATATGTAAAGTAGATAGCCAACAGGAACTTCCTGTTGTCTCAGGAAACTCAAACAGGAGCTCTGTATCAAACTAGAGGGGTGGGATGGAGGAGATGGGAAGCAGTTTCTAAAGCGAGGGGATATATGTATACCTATGGCTGACTCATGTTCAGGTTTGATAGAAAATAACAAAAATCTGTAAAGCTGCTGCTGCTGCTAAGTCGCTTCAGTCGTGTCTGACTCTGTGCGACCCCATAGATGGCAGCCCACCAGGCTTCCCCGTCCCTGGGATTCTCCAGGCAAGAACACTGGAATGGGTTGCCATTTCCTCCTCCAATGCATGAAAGTGAAAACTGAAAGTGAACTCACTCAGTCGTGTCCGACTCTTAGCGACCCCATGGACTGCAGCCTACCAGGCTCCTCCGCCCATGGGATTTTCCAGGCAAGAGTACTGGAGTGGGGTGCCATTGCCTTCTCCTTTCTGTAAAGCAATTATCCTTTAATTAAAAAAAACATTAGAATGAGATCTAAAAAAAAAAAAAAAAACCAAAACAATATGCAACTTGTAACAGATTTATTGGTAACGATGATAGACAGAAACCTGGGATGGTGCTCCATCTTTCTGGCTATTTCCTTAGTCTACTTTTTTAAAGGAATATGGTAGTGTTTAGAAGCATGGACTCTTATGATAATTGGCAAGATCAGAATCCGGATCTGCTACCAACTAGCTATGTGACATTAAGTCCCTGTGAGCTTCACTTCTCTCACTTTAAAATGGGAAAAACAGAGACTTCCCTGGTGGTCCACTGGTTAAGACTCCGCACTGTCAACATGAGGGGCCTAGGTTCAAACCCCAGTAGGAACTAGATCCCAAACACTGCACCTAAGAGTCTGCATGCCACAATGAAAAGATCCTGCATCCCGAGAAGATCAAGGTCCTGAGTGCTGCGACTAAGACACATGGAGCTAAAAAGGAAAACAAAAAATTAATGGGAAAAATAACAGCATCTACATCGCAAAGCTAGTGTGAGAATTAAAGGTCAGTTCTCATTTGTTCTTTTACTTTGATTGAGGTTTAATTTACATACAACAAAATTTACCTATTTTAAATTTATCATTCAATGATTTTTAGTAAATTTACGGAGTTGTCCATTTATTACAATCTAGTCATTCCCATCATCTCAAAAAGATCCGTGTGCCCATCTGCAGTCCCCTTTTCTACCTCCAGTCCCACAATAAAAAATGAGCGAATATTTCTAAATCACTTAGGATAGTGCCTGTCATCTACCAAGAGATGTATGTTACATCAAGTAAGAAATGTCTGAACAGGGAGGAAGAAATACAATGCAAACCATGAAACCTAAATGTCTTATTTACTGGCATAATAAAAAATGAATTTGGGTTGCATTTTAATCCAGAACAAACTTAATTCTTCATATAAAGATACTGCAGCTTATTTCTGATTAGTATCTAATTTAGTTTCCCTTATAAGTCTCTTTGAAAAGCACAGGGCCTGGTTTCCATAGTCAATCTGGAGGCCTGAGAATTAACTGAATTACTTTGAGAAGGGGAAAGAAAAGAAAAAAATCTGTGTAACTCAGATGAAAAGCCAGCAAGAGTTTTCACTTTTGACTTCTCCTCACTACTGTTAACCTCACATTATGGTTATATGGGCTCCCCTGGTAGCTCAGCAGGTAAAGAATCCTCCTGCAATGCGGGAAACCTGGGATTCTGTCTCTCAGTTGGGAAGATCCCCTGGAGGAGCAAAATGACAACCCACTCCAGCATTCTTGCCTGGAGAATCCCAGGGACAGAGGAGCCTCTTGGGCTACAGTCCACGTGGTCCCAAAGAGTCAGACACGACGGAGCAACTCAGCAAAGCACATAGTTATATAGTGTTTCTTCAAAGCTCTCTAACATCCATTATCTCATTTTACACCTTCAACAACCCTGCAAGATAACTGCTTTCAATTTCTTCTTCTATTTTTTTAATCCCTAGTCAATGATGCTTTGTACTTGAGAGGCAAGCATCTGAGTAAAACCAACAAGCACCGTGACAAGGGAAGCCAGCCAGCCAGCCTGCCTGGACATCCTTCTGGCTTCACAAGACACCTCATTTTCAATGGGCATTTGGATAAACAGACTCAATCATAATTTGGGCTAAAAATGACTGGATATTTTCATCAAAGTATGAAAAAGACCCTGTTTTTAAACACAAAAATAACAGAGAAGGAGAATAAGGAAGCAAATTATTAACAGTCCAACCTCTCTCATTTATAAGGCTGAGTCTCTGTGATTTCTTGAGGTCACACTAGGTCTGCCACCCAAGTTTCCTGACTGCTCGCTGGGGGCTTTTCTACTGTACTAAGCTTCATCTGCCTAGTTGACTTTCGTGTATTTTCTTTGCAATGATACTGACTAAATTCTAGCTTTTCATTTTTACCTTGAAACACTGAGTGAAAAATGATATCGGTATCTAACACTGTTAGGGAAACTTCGGTAGCAGTATTTCCTTCAAGAAGTGCCTGATGGAAAATGTTTGCTTCAGTTGTTGTAGAACCTGAGATTTTTTTAAAAAAGGAAATTAAAACTGTATGACACAGGGATTCACATAACAGTTTGGAATGACTGTCTCTCCCAAAGACTCAGAGAGAGAGACAAGCAAAAAGACACCAGGCTCTCAGTACCTGCAGACTTAATGAGTTTCGCTGTATTTACTCCTTAATCAAATACGATCTGGGTTAATCAATTCTGCTATTGTTTACTTCAGCTCTGTATCAACAGCTCTGTAGGCAAATAAATAGGTGCCTACTTCTTTGTAGACAAGATGTGAGTGATGATCGAGGTATGTACCTAAGAAATAACGTGGGAGGCATTTTAGGCTGTGCTTCTCATTTATGTGCAAAAATGAGAAATCATAGAAAGGCAGCTATGTTATTGTACAGGGGTTCCCTATGGCCTGATGTTTTCAATGATGCCAATGGTGTGAGACTTGTTTCTAAATCAGAAGGAAAACAAAGCATCTGGGCCAACTGAAAGACACAGGTTTCATACATTGTTACAAGAGACAAAGAGCAAAAGCTGAAGGCTGTACCACTCCATTTTTTTTGGAAAGGGTCCTGGGTCTACTAGCTCAGCATCCATCTGCTCAAGACATTTGTGTTTACTATTAGTCCTTATCGCAAAGCCAGTTCTGCTTGCTTCCTCTTATGCACCCTCTAAAGGACTAGTCTGGTAATGAACATTCTCTCACTCTGACTTTTTATTAAGATTTGCTTTCAGAGAATAGCTTTCATTCATATAACCCTCTAGCTTCCTATTGAACTTGTCAATATTTCAACCTGTGTGAAATAATGTCTTTGTCAAAATAGTATTTACAGTGCTCTGACCTCTGCAGACAGCTCAGCATGTGCAATCCCTTGAAAAATCACTAAATAAAAAATAGTCATTCTAAACATATATATACTATTTTGTTCAGATTCATTATTTTCATTAAAGTACAGATAAAGGATATTGAATGTAAAATCACATAATTATAATAGTTCAATGAGAAAATTAATCTCCTTCATATTAAACTAAGAACTCACTATTAACTAAAATTGCCAGAAACAATCCATGCATATTTGATCTTATATTCACATATGATGAAATGACCATACAGAAACAGAGCTCTGGCAAATATATTGACGTATGTAAAATGATCTCCAGCTGTACTGGTGATTTAGCGTTAAATAGTATTAATGTCTGTTTCAAATGAGTACCCTACCTACATTTTGCACTGACTGTGATTAAGTGTAAATAAACTTTCCAGGCTATTAAGATGCTGAAGCCTGGCCTGCATTATTTCCTGATCTGTTTCAAAGAGCTGGCATGGTTTGCGATTTTCAGGCTACTCCAAAGTGTTTTGACAGCCAGGCATTATGCACTCTAAAATAAAGGTTAAAGTTAGGAAATGAAGTACTTTAATACTATATCTCAATGTTAGATTGTTTTAACTAATAAATGACTAGAGTTCCACATAAACACTGTGCTACACTCAATATCCTACCAACTATTACTCAGCTTAAATGAGACACACTGGAAACTGTATGATGCTTACCATGTATTTAAAATAGCTTATGCTACAAGAATACAAGTAAGGAATTTAGAGAAATTTCTTACTTTCCTTCCTCTCCTCAAAAATATCAGAGTAGAGTGGACAATACTCCAATAATTTTCCGCCTTTTTCTCAGGAGATAAGGAAAGGCAAGAGTCAGAGAAAACAGTGAGAGGGACACTCAGAGACTCGGGTGGGGCGGGGAGGGGGTGGTTTCCTGAAGTTAGATGTTTAAGAATGAGGCCTATCTAATCTGTCTCTGGGCCGGAGTTAAACTTGGATCAGAACTGTTTTACTCGATAAACATGTTTATTCCCACATTTTTATTTTGTTCTCCTTGAATTTTAGGGTTTCATTAAAAAATTAACAACTGGGTAATACAAGCACTGAGGAAAAAGCCTTTGTCCATCCTCTACTAAACACAGAGGGCAGGTCAGCAGAATCTCAGTGATTAAGATTGATGGTGGTAGTTACCATAGCAGTTCCCAACCAGTTCCCAGTGCTGGGGAGACACTAGAAATTGTCATCTGAATTATTAGGATGTCCCAGAGACTCAGCAATAAACCCCATCCAAACTGCCTCTTTAGTTTTTCCAAGTGCTATGAAAGTTATTTTAAAAAAGAAATCTATTTAACTTCCTTTAATGTCTAACTCTACCTCTGAAACATATCTATTCGAAATAAGCAAGTAATCTTTTCCTTAGGGTCATGCAAACGTTTCCTTAAGTATTTATTCCACTAAGACTTACACAGCAAAAAGAAGAAAGAAAGAATATATAGCATCTGTCTCAATTGCTGTTGGGGATTTCTGTTTACATTAGTAACTGAAGTGAGTACTGATATGTTGTAAACAAAAGTACTGCTGCTGCTGCTGCTGCTGCATAGCTTCAGTCGTGTCCGACTCTGTGCGACCCCATAGACGGCAGCCCGCCAGGCTCCCCCCCTGGGATTCTCCAGGCAAGAACACTGGAGTGGGAAACAAAAGTACAGACCTGACAGTTGTCTTCACTTGATGATTTCCTGCCTTCCCCTGGATCTAGCCCTTTCTCATGAGCTTCAGTAGCGACAAGCATCTATTCTAGGATTAGACCGGAAACTGTGCACATCAGTCTAACCTTACCTTTTGGAAAACTTTTAAAAACGTATCACTTCCCATCAGGCTAATTTCAACTTTGAGTTGAGAAGCATTCAATAAATCATGGGTATCTTAAGGCTAACTCAAAAGGAAGCATCTAGGTTTTGCATGGCATGATTAAGACTGCCCTCTGTTGGAAGAGAAGAAAACAAGAGGAAATTGCAGGGCTATGGGAATTACCTTGCTATGATTCTTTGCCCCATGTATCTAAAGTGAGACAAACACACTCTAGGAAGAAAAACAGTAGCATCTTAGTCCTATATTACCATACTTTGCATTTCAACAAATAATATTTGAAAATTCATGTGTTAGGCTCTTCTATCCCTGGAATTCTCCAGGCAGAAATACTGGAGTGGGTTGCCATTTCCTTCTCCAGGGGATCTTCCCGATCCAGAGTTTGAACCTGGCTCTCCTGCATTACCTACAGACCACCAGCAAAGCTCTAGCATGGGTGGCAACAGTAATCAGTTACAGAATTGCCAGTTTTGGAATGGACGACTAAGCAATGTTGCCTAGACGGAGGGGTGACAGGGAGGAAAGAGAGCATGGCTTTTGACTTTACGTCCAACTTGCTAATGACCATGGGTATTTGTGCTTTTCCATGATTATAAAATACTGTCAGGAAGAAAGATGCTAAAATTGGGTCAAATTAATTTGTTTCCAAAATAAACCAAGGGGTAAGTTTCAACACCCCAACCCCACCCCCGCCTTTTGGGACGCACTTCAGCTCGGGGGCTTTCCCAGAAGTCATTGCGTTTCCTGTCTCTCGAGTCTCTGGTCAGGAACCCGGTGCCTTGAAGGCGCCACCTTCCGTCCCATGTGCCTTTGCTCGTCTCCGCAAAAGGAGGCTGGTGTCTCCTTCCAGGCCCCCAACCGCACCCTCCTGTCCACCCCGAGCCATCTTCGATCCATCCTCTTGCCCGCCCGATCGCCCACCCAGTGCCCTGAGGCCGCTTCACAGGTCTGTACAGAGTTTAAACTCTCATCCCGTCCGGGGCCCTTCCGCCATTTTTTGGTGGTGCCTGTCTCCCCTGTTTCCCAATCCCATCAGGGAATCAAGATGAAGGCTGGGGACGTGGGTGAAGAAGACAGGGAAAGTGGGCAGAACTCTTCCGAAGGAGATAAAATACAGATTAGACTCTGTGATGTGTCTTCTGAAGATTTTAAAAAAACCTGGCAAACACTAAAAGACCTCCATGACAGAGAGCCACGCGGACTGCAGGGGAAAGGAACCAGTTTGAGGAAAGAGCGATTGTCAGACGGGAGGTGGACCGGCTCCATATCCAGAATTAAAGAGTTTACGGAGCAGCGGAGAGCCCTGAATGACCCTATCCATGACCTGCGAGGTCAGTTAAACGCGGAAGTATGCGATCGCTCTACAGTAAACGAAACGGACAGAAATACGCTACAGCAAGAATCTTATGATATCCAACAACAAAGTGTGAAATTTACTGGTGAGCTCACAGCAGAAAGGAATAAACTAACAGAAGAAAACAAGCAGCTTTCGGCTAGGCTCAAGAGGAAACAGCCACAGTTTCACCGTTCTTTTTCTGATAGTCATGATGACTTCGTCCTTGGGTCTCAAAAGAGCGAGTCAGTTATTTTGCTCAGGGACCCTCCGCCCGGACCTGAGAGGTATGTGGCTGTCAAACTAATAACGGAAACAAATACCAAACAGATGAAATCTAGAGGGAAAAAGAAACAGCCACACAGTTCCGAGCTTCAGGTTCCATTTTACAGTCAGGACGTCTTTGAGGTCCCGGAGAGCCCTCAGGAGAAGATTTCCTCTAACAGCAGTAAGACGATCACAATAAGCAGTGGCAGTCAGAAGTCATCTAGCACTGTTCCTTCAGCGTCTACACTCGGCCCTCAAACAGTGGATGGATTTCAAGATGACTCCAGCCTTCCTGATGCCAGGCTTGGCCATCCACAAAGCAAATCCATTTTCACACAGAGGACCTCCCCACAGAGGATCTCCACACCAAAGCATGGAACTGAGATTGATTTCCCTTGGAGCCTTTCCAGTATTTCTCCAGGAAAAGACCTACCTATTGAAATATCTGAAACTTCACAGGAAAGTATGATTGATTATACCAAAAGCATATTTTCTCCTTTTACACGGAGAGACGAAAACACCACTTTACATCTATTTCCTTTAGACTCTACTTCAAGTGCTAATGTGAAAAGACCATCATTGGGTGTTTTTCGCGTTTCAATGAGAGAGAGCAGTAGCCAGACACCTTGCAGTGAACAGTCCACAGCAAGCAAGAATACGAATGGAGCTACAGCTGCAGCCCATGATGCTGATAAGAAACAAGGTGAGACTCAGGCTTGCACTTCGGGGTCTTCAATAAAGAGAAAAGTCAAGATACAGTTAGAAAAAGGGGGAAGTAGCTATTGCTCCATCTCTCTCTTAAGGAGACTGCTTTGCTTTTCCAAGAGGACAGTCTCCTATCAATTCAGACAATTTAACATTTGTCTTCAGACTATGTCACTGATAATTCCTGACTTTCATTCTACTTCCCAGAATATAATATACAGACAATAAAAAGTTGGGCAAATGACTAAGACTTTGAAACAGTGACTTCTTGCCCCAAAATAAAATTCAGCTAGAAAGAAAGAAACTTAGTTTTCAGAATCCTCTACTTCTATATAAAAGTGTAGAGGTCTATCATCTTTTTGTTGAAATTAAGCTGTTAGTGTCTGTGAGCATGTGCCATGCTGAGTTGGTTTAGTTGTGTCCTGGTTTTTGCAACACTATGGACTGTAGCCTGCCAGGCTCCTCTGTCCATTCTCTAGAAGAACGGCAGTGGGTTGTCATGCCCTCCTCCTGGGGATGTTCCCATCCATCTTGTCTCTTAACACTTGCATTGGCAGGCGAGTTCTTTATTACTAGTGCCACTTGGGAAACCCTTATGAGTCAATAAGAAGGCTTAAAAAAAGAAAGCCAAGAGAACACCTAAAAGGCCTGGACTGTAAGAGTCAACCCTGTAATACTTGTGAAATACTTACTTGACTTGACAAGGTAACTACAACACTTACACTGAGAAAATTCAGAAGCAGATATTTTTCAGAATAAAATGAATATGACTTTACAGATACTACAGAGCATGACTTAAATTAGAAGAAGAAGATGTGACACAGACTGTATACTAGTTATTAAAATTTGCTTTTAAAAATCAAAAAGCGAGAGCAGAAGGAAAAACCTCATTAACAAAGACAACTATTTAGCAAGGAGGGCAACATTTACAAGAGCAGGAGACCTTTTCAAGAAACAGAGCAGTTATGGTTTTTTCCATAACAAAATGCAGCCAGTTGCTTGTCACTGGTTATCACAGTGTGTGTGTGTGTGTGTGTGCATGTGTGTGCATATGTGTGCAAGTATGTGCACATGTATACTGAATGGAGGAGGGGAGAAGTAGTCAGCAATGCCTTGTCCCTCTCCTTCCTCTCTTCTGTCCTCCCCCTACCACCCTCCTTACTTTCCCTGGGCCATGGTGGTACTCAACTCCTTTTTTCTTTACAGTTTTTTTTTCCCATGTGTCCTTGAGCATGTAGAAAAACAAAGTTATTGAGTGAATCCATGAGCCATAAAACTCACCCTTTAAATAGAGTACAATACAGTAGTTTATATGGTATATTTTAAAACTTGTAAAACCATCACCACAGTTTTAGAATATTTTCATCACCCTTTAAAAAAGCCCATACATAATAGAGCTGTCACTTTCTGCATTCCCACTTTTTAGCTTTGTGGGGAGACAAAACAGTCCACTGTGGTTGTGGTTGTTAATTTGATTGAATATCTCTTGGAGTGAAGTACCACCAGGGTTGAATATTATCTCCCTTTACATATTTCTTTCCAAAAACATGGAAGCTTAAACATAGTATCAATAATCTTTGACTTTTACTCTAAATCATACATTCTAAGTAGTTGAAGGTGGTAGTTATTTAAAACTGTTTTATTAATGTACTTTAGAATTCATATCTAGTTTTATGTGTTTCAATCTCTCTGGCAAGTTAACTATCATTATTTATGTTTTTACATCCTGCATTATTACAAAAATATTTAAAATAATATGTACTAAAAACAAAATGGAAAAGAAGTAAAATTTACTGTATTCTTTGACTTTTACTGTAAATCATACATTCTAAGTACTTCATTCTAGTTATTCAAAACTTTTATTAATGTACTTTAGAATTGGTTATTCATATCTAACATTTGATGTGTTTCAATCTCTGGCAAGTTAACTATCAACTTATTTTACGTTTTTATATCCATTACTAGAAAAAAATATTTAATATTACTAAAAACTAAATAGAAAATAAGTAAAATTTACCTACTGTATTATGCTGATCAAAACCCAGGTGCTTTTATGTTCTTCATGCTGTTTGCTTTTTTTAAGTATTTATTTTTTTTATTATTTAGCTTCATGGGGGTCTTAGGTGCAGCATGTGGGATCTATTTCCCTGTCCAGAGACTGAACCCAGGACCTCTGCATTGCCAGTGCAGAGTCTTAGCCACAGGAAGTTCCCAGGGATTTTGCTGGTTTGTTTTCATGGGCGGTGGGTATTTGTGTGTTGCTTTTTTTTTTTTTTTTTTTAGCAAAAGTAGAAAAAAGAAACGGGAAGAATTGTGTAAACAAGTGTGGTACTGGGAACGAGTTAACCTTCTGATTGTACTTCCAGAGGACATACAGTTGATGAAAACCCTTTGCTTGTATTCTATCATATATAGTAAAGAGGAAATGGTAAATTGTAAATAATACAACTATACATCAAGGTAAAGAGAACAGAGTCTGGAAAAGAACCTGACACCATACAAAACTGTATAATGGTCCTGTGAAGACAGCAACAGCATTCCTTACTCTCAAAGAACCCTTCCTGTCTTTTTCTTTCCTTTGACTTTGTAAATCCTGGGTCAAATAAAAGCTGCAATCTTAAATATGACTCTTGGATATTGTTATTTACTTCTGTTTACCTTGGTCATTTAATGTATTCTGTGCTCTGCTATGAAAAAATACTTTAGCACTTCTAAAACTATTGCCTGACTTTAGAAACTAATTTTTTTGTCTTTTAAAAAAAAATCCTGTTATTAAAAAGATTTTGATAACCTTATTTCTTTTTACAAACCCTTGTTTGAGGGCTGACTTTCAACAGATTGAAGCGAGAGAGCTGCTCTGCTACATGCAAAACCCCAACCCAGAAACAGGTCATCTAGGAACGGTTTCGCACCAGGTTCCCCCAGATTCCCCACAATTGAGTGGTGCAGTGTTGGGCAAGGGGGCTGCTGCCTTTCTGGTCGCACGCGTGTTCCAGGATGAAGAGTTCTCTGTACTGGACCCGGTCCCAACACGCAGAGGGGCGTGCCACGCCATGCCCCAAGGACCTGGGCAGTGGCCCCATGGTGGGGACTGGCTATCTGAGGCCAACCGAGGCTCCCGTGGCATTGCCAGAAACTAATTTTTAAATAAAATTATTTCAAAGGCTTAAATCTGTATGCTGGAAATAAATTTAAGTTAAAATATAGGAACATTCTAAGGTCAAAGTCTACCAGCTACTATCCCCATGCCAAACAAAAATCAGCGAGAGAGGAATGCTAAAACTTCAATCCTTGAGCCCTCCCTTCCCGGATCTAGCCTACGTAGTTTGCCCACTCCACCGTTTAGCCATGCGGTCACTTAGATGCAGTCAATCATAAAGGAAGTCAATCATGAATAGTCACGGGAAGGACTGATGCTAAAGCTCAAACTCCAGTACTTTGGCCACCTAATGCAAAGAACTGACTCATTGGAAAAGACCCTGATGCTGGGCAAGGTTGAAGGCAGGAGGAGAAGGGGACGTCAGAGGATGAGGTGGTTGGATGGCATCACTGACTTATGGACATGAGCGTGAGCAAGCTCCAGGAGATGATGATTGACAGGGAAGCCTGGCGTGCTGCAGTCCCTGGGGGCAAGAAGTCAGACACAACTGAGCGAATGAACAACAACACTTAGTTGGGAAACCACCTCTCAGATCTACTCTTCCCCCATCCTCACCTGCAGTGTTCTGTTCAGGTCCTTATCGCCTCTCTCTTATAGGTCACGTCTGTGCCTGTGTGCTGTGTGCTAACTCGCTTCAGTCCTGTCTGACTCTGCAACCCACTAGATTGCAGCCCACCAGGCTTCTCTGTCCATGTGGATTCTCAGGCGAGGTACTGGAGTGGGTTGGCACACACTCCTTCAGGGGATCTTTCTGACCCAGGGATTGAACCCTCTTCTCCTGCGTCTCTTGCTCTGGCAGGCAGGTTCTTTACCACTAGCGACACCTGGAAAGCCCTTGGGTACCCATAGCACTTGACACATTTCCTCTACTGTAGCAAATAATAAAGAGATTTGTGGGCGTGTCCACTTCTCCCACTGGATTCAGGTTTCTCTAGGCCCGAGACTGTTCAGGGTGATTCCAGGATTTCCACCTAGAAGGAGCTTAGGGCCAGCAATCTGAGTGGAAGGGACAACAACCAGGGGCTTCTGGGTTTATTTGTGATGTCTGGAGGGAATACACCATGTGGCACCACAGAGAATATAAAGATGGATGTAGCCTGATCAGTCTGGGTTTAATTGACTCATAGGTTCTTTGCTCTTCAGCAGTGCTTTTCTTATAGAAATCTTGGGAGGGTGCACTCAAGGTAGTGCATTTACACAAGAGGCCTGTGATGGGATCCTCTGAATTTAACCTAAGGCAGAGTAGCAAGGTTCTGGGTGAGTCTCCATCAATGTCCTGAAACCCATTGACCTCTACATCTTCACACTTCTAGCGCAAGATCCCATTCTAATTTCGAATGAATACGATCAATGCTGTCTCTAATAATAAGGCTTAACTCAAAAGCTTGTGCTCTCTCTCGTTCAGTCACAGGAGCTGGCAGAAGCATGCATATGTCGGGAAAAGTTAAGGACATCACGAGTCATATGTGAGCCATCCATCTCCTTCCTTTACATCTTAATCATCAACCTCTTTCAGTGCTTTCCTTGCAACACCTCTCTTAATTATCCTGATCATGCTCAGGTGCTCTGCTGGGTCTCGTGAGGCAGGCAGACATATAGCAGTTAGGCCCGAGCCTGGACAGAAGGCGTGCATGACCCATCTTTCTAGGGGCCACCTCCAATCCTAGATTCCTGTGGAGCTTTGCACTCTGGTGAGTCCCCCCTCCCTCCAGCCCCACACTCAGTCAGTCTCCCTGTTGACTTCTCCTCCAGTGTCATTTCCCTCCCGCTGCACCCCAACTCAGCTTCAAGGGCAAATGAAGCCCTTCTGCCTTGACTGCTTTGGCCAATGCACCCTCCTGCCAAGCCGGACTCCTCCTTGAGCCCACAGGGGCACCACCACCATTACTTCTTGGCCTCTGCTCCTGCTCGCCTCCCAAAATGGGAATAACTTCTCCTCCACCAACTCAAATGTCACCCACCCTAAAGAGTCTAGCTCAAATTTCAGTTCTTCCTCAGAATTCCCAGCCCTCAGTTTCCCCTCTTCTGAATGCCTATGGTACTTATTGTTTGGACTACACAGTCTGGCAGTCATAAAGCAAGTCTCCAATACATGATCATTCGCTTTTTATGAATGGCCTGTAGATACTTGGGTGAATGCCCACCAGTCCTGCCCTGCTGCTCTGGGAGAGGCCCAGCTCCCCTCTCAGCCAAGGACTCCCCTCCTTTCTGCAGAGAGAGGCAATGAATGCAGTGGTTAGGGCACGGTCTCTGGAAGCGACTGCTGGGTCAGCAGCCTAGTTCCCTCCTGCAGTCTACCACCAACGAGACTCTGGGCCTTGCCGTGCCTCAGTTTCCTCCTGTACAAAACAAGAATGGTAACAGCACCAACAGGAGAGGTTCTGTGGAAGGATGAAATAGGTCAATGGAAAACTTAGAACACTGCCCGGCATAGAGTAAACACTATAGAAGTGCTAGTTGTTATTAAGAATGCCACAATGTGGGCTTGCCAATCTAAACAGACTAAACCTAAGCTGGTAACCTAATCATTTTTCTAAACTCAAAACATTAGAGCTGGAGGAGCCCTTAAAACTCATGGAGTTCAGTCTCCTTTCACAGAGAACACTGTTGCACAAGGGAGGGAAATGACCAGTCCTGAAGTCCCACAGCTGGGTTAGCTCAGACCATTATAATAGTCAGGTCCCCTGTTTTGTTTTGCTTTTCCCCCCAAATATCTTAATGAAATTGTATCAATATTTCCAAAGGGAAAACGTTTCTGTATTTCTAAGTAACCAAGTTGAATCTCTGTGATAAACCTGGTTAGTTGGGGATTGCCAGTATTAGCTAAGGTCAGCTGTTTGTTGTTCCAGGGGGGTGTGTGGGAGAGGGAGTCTGGAGGAGGGAGGGGCTGGAGTGGCACTGTGAAAATCAGGGGACTAAGGAGATGGGTGGCTTCCCTGCTGGCTCAGCGGTAAAGAACCCACCTGCAATACAATGCAATGCAGGAGATGCGGGTTTGATCCCTGGTCCTGAAGATCCCCTGGAGAAGGATATGGCAACCCAC
This sequence comes from Capra hircus, assembly GCF_001704415.2. NCBI lineage: Eukaryota > Metazoa > Chordata > Mammalia > Artiodactyla > Bovidae > Capra > Capra hircus. Next base: position 1,543 of record NW_017213678.1, on the reverse strand, counting down.
CCCAATATTCTTGCCTGGGAAATTCCCATGGTCAGAGGGGCCTGGAGGGCTACAGTCCATGGGGTCGGAGAAGAGTCGGACAGGACTGAGTCACCAAATGACAACAACCAAGGGGATGGTGACCCCTCCCTTCTCTGGACTGTAGCTGCCCCATGATTATGGAAATCAGATCCCCCCAAGTGAACTAGGAGCATGGGGGCACAAGGATTACACAATATACTCTAAGGCTCTGAGCCAATGCACAAGACCTGGCTCAGTACTGAAAAGGCAGGCAACTTGAATGAATGACTGACAAACTACAACCTTCCCTCAAGTCTCCACTCAAACGCTGCCTTTTCAGTGGCAGTCTATGTAGTCCACCCTATTTACAATGGCAACCCCCTGGACTGCTTTGTTTTTCTCCATGGTACTTACTGCCCTCTAACATACCTCATATTGTACTACCCCCCCCCCTTACTCTGGCTCTAGCAATAGCATGCCAGCTCCAAAGGGCAAGCACTTGATCTGTTTTGCTCACCACTGTATTCTCTGCCCCTAGAACACTGCCTGGCACAGGGCACGCAGAGTGGGCATAGGTTTTGTTGACTGAATCAATAGAGGGCATCCAAGTTTCCTAATCAACCTTTCAACTTGGCTTTCAAAGCCAACGCACCGGCTGAAAAAAAATAAACAAAATGTGGGTGTTGTGTCAACGTGACACTAAAACCTATCAACTTTGGAGCTACTATCCTCACCAAAAAAACGTCCAGAAGGTCGCTCAGGCCAAAATCTGTCCCTCAGGAATTCATTAGTGCCCCTCCCCCAAGTTTTCACAGTAACTCTGGTTGATTAATTTAAATGGCCGCACCAGGTGAGGAGTAAATGAGAGCTCGCCTCTTTGCAACTTTTCTGTAAATCGAAAATTATTCCAAAATATAAAGGTTACTAGAGAAAAAGGCATCCACGCGGATGGTGCTCCGGATTTGCCATGGATTTCTTGTACGCCAGAGGAGACCCGTCCTTTGCTACAGGGAGGGACTAGGTGCTTCAGAGGTTCCCTTCAACTGCCACCACCTCCTGGACCCGCCGCAAGGAGCCTCGGCGCGTCACCCGCACTCCCGGACCTTGGTCGCCGTCCCCGCGGGCTCCCGGCCCCTCATCCCCTCTCCGGGCCACGGCGACACTCCCGCCCCCGACCCCGCCAACTCCTTTCGGGCCCCAGGCCGTGGCGCCAGGCTCCTCGGCGCTGCCCGACGGCCAAGGGAAGTGCGGCGACAAGTCGTCGTCCTCCGGCCCGCCGCCGCCTCCGCCCGGATCCGGGAAAGCCCGGTCGCCCCGGGTCCCCCAAGCTCGAGCCGGGCGCGGGAGGCGCCTGCCGCCGCGGCCGCGGGATGGCCCGAAGAGGGCCCTCGACCCCGACTCCCGCCGCGGCCCTCGGCCCAGGCGCCCCGGCGGGCCTCTCGGCCGCGATTCCCGCTGCCCGGCCGGGCGACCGTACTCACCCGCGGCGCAGCCACGCCGCGCGGCCGGCGTAGAGCAGCAGCGCCCACAGCCGCAGGGCCGC
>NW_017213677.1:0-15403 GCF_001704415.2 Capra hircus | reverse complement strand
TCCCGCTTTCGACATTGAAGGCTTTCCCACGGAGGCTTACAACAGGGCTTCAGATCCCTTGATCCACACGTCGGCAAGCGTGACACTGCTGCTGCAGGTCGTGAGGAAATGGCAGCGTGCATGCCCCCACACGAGATGAGGACTGACTCCCCTGGTGAGACTCCAGAAGTACCCCAAGATCCATGTCAGCACTGGAGAGGCATCCTCAGGGTCTGGCCCCGACTCCACACAAGGTCTTAGGCACCGGCATCGATGGGAGAGGAATCCCTAGAGGCCCCCTGGTAACTCACATGGGGACTGGGACTTTCCTGAGGCCACCAGAGCGGGTCCCTGAGGACCCGTCGTAACTCGAGAGCACCTGCCGCAACTGGTAAAATCCAGGAGGTTCTCCCCTCCAGGCGGGATGAGGCCATTTCCTCTGAGGTGTCTGGAGGCTCATCACACCTAACCTCTGGAAAATTAAAAAGGGTCCTTGCTGCAACTCAAGAAGTTCCCCGACATACCCGTCTCCACACAAGAGGAAGCACGGGGGGGTCCCGCCCACATTCAGAGGAACCCCGTTTCCAAGATGAAGGATCCTATCCTGCTTAGTCAGGAAAGATTTTTGGCGTTTCCATGGCATCTCAAGAGCAAGGTTCTCAATAGGAAAGGCAAGAGGAACTCCAGGGTCGTGCCACCATTTCAAGAGTCCCCCCAGATGTCTCAGTCCATTTTCAGAGGAAACCCGTTTTCCCAGCACTGCCTCGAATTTCACGCCGAGGATCCACTCACACCATGGTGGCATGTGGGACAGCCCTGTGAGAAAGCCTCGAGGGAAAGCCACAGATCCCTTGATCCCCGCGACGGGAAGCGTGACACATCTGCTACACTGTCCCTGAGGTCACGGTCGTATGTCGAGAGTACCTGCCGCAACTCGAGAAAATCCAGGAGGTTCTCTGCTCCAGTCGAGATGAGGCCCATTTTCTCTGCGGCGTCTCGAGAGTAATCACACCTAAAACTCTGGAACTTCCAAAGTGTCGTAAACACCCTTGCTAAAACTCAAGAAGTTCCCCGACATACCCGTCTCCACTCCAGAGGAAGCACGAGGGTCCGGCCACGCCAGAGGAGCTCCGTTTCCGCCTCCAAGCTCGAGATGAGGGATCCTTCCCTGCTTCCTCGGGAAAGAATTCCCGACGTTTCGACGCATCTCAAGAGGAGGCGCGCTGCACAGGAAAGGCGAGAGGAACTCATGGGTCGTCCACCATTCCAAGAGTCCCCCAGATGTCTCAGTCCATTCCAGAGGATCCTGTTTTCCCTGCACTGCTTCGACTTTCACGCCGAGGATCGACTCACACCACGGTGGTACGTGTGACAAAACCCTGTGGGAAAGCCTCGTGGGAAAGCCTCGAGGGAAAGCCACAGATCCCTTAATCCACGCGACGGGAAGCGTGACACTGCTGCTACAGCACGGAGGAAAGCGCACGTGCATGCCCCTACTCGACACGAGAACTGACTCCCCTGGGTGAGAATCCAGAAATACCCCAAGATGCATGTCAGCCCTGGAGAGGAATCCTCAGGTTCCAGCCCCGACTCCACACAAGGTCTTAGGCCCTGGCATCGACGGGAGAGGAATAGCGACAGGACCTCTAGCAACTCGCATGGGGACTGGCCTTTCCTGAGGTCACCAGAGCGGGTCCATGAGGTCCCCGTCGTAAGTCGAGAGCACCTGCCGCAACTCGGTAAAATCCAGGAGGTTCTCCCCTGCAGGTGAGATGAGGCCCGTTTCCACTGAGGTGTCTCGAGGCTAATCACACGTGAACTCTGGAACTTCTAAAGAGTCTTTCACAGTCATGCTGCAACTCAAGAAGTTCCCCGACATACCCGTCTCCACTCAAGAGGAAGCACGAGGGTCCCGGCCACATCCAGAGGAGCTCCGTTTCCGGCTCGTAGCTCGAGATGAGGGATCCTTTCCCTACTTGGTCGGGAAAGAATTCCTGGCATTCCCATCGCATCTCAAGGAGGGCGCTCTAAACAGTAAAGGTGAGAGGAACTCCAGGTCGTGCCATCATTCCAGAGTCCCCCGGATGTCTCAGTCAATTCCAGGGAAACCTGTTTTCCCTGCACTGCCTCGACTTTCAATCCGAGGATAGAGTCACACCACGGTGGCACGTGGGACAGCCCTGTGGAAAGCCTCGAGAGAAAGCCTCTCGAAAGCCTCGAGGGAAATCCACAGATGCCTTGATCCACTCGAAGGGAAGCTTGAAAATGCTGCTACAGCTCGGGAGGAAAGCGAACGTGCATGCCCCCACTCAAGACGAGATCTGACTCCCCTGGGGAGACTCCAGAAGTACCCCAAGATCCATGTCAGCACTGGAGAGGAATCCTCAGGTTCCGGGACTGACTCCACACAAGGTCTTAGGCCCGGCATCGACGGGAGAGGAATCCGAGAGACCACCGAGCATCACGAATGGGGACTGGCCTTTCCTGAGGCCACCAGAGCGGGTTCCTGAGGTCCCCGTCGTAAGTCGAGAGCACCTGCCGCAACTCGAGAAATCCAGGAGGTTCTCCCCTTCCAGGCGAGATGAGCCCATTTCCTCTGAGGCGTCTCGAGGCTAATCACACCTAACCTCTGGAACTTCAAAGGGTCCTTCACACCCTTGCTGCAACTCAAGAAGATCCCAAAATACCCGTCTCCACTCGAGAGGAAGCACGAGAGTCCCGCCCACATCCAGAGGAGCCCCGTTTCCGCCTCCTAGCTCGAGAGTAGGGATCCTTTCCCTGCCTGTTCAGGAAAAAATTCCCGGCGTTCCCGACGCATCTCAAGAGGAGGCACTCTCCACAGGAAAGGGGAGAGGAACTCCAGGTCGTGCCACCATTCCCAGAGTCCCCCAGATGTCTCAATCCATTCCAGGGAAACCTGTTTTCCCTGCACTGCCTCAACTTTCAAGCCGAGGATCGACTCACACCACGGTGGCACGTGGGACAGCCCTGTGGGAAAGCCTCGTGGGAAAGCCTCGAGGGAAAGCCACAGATCCCTTGATCCACGCGAAGGGAGCATGACACTGCTGCTACAGCTCGGGAGGAAAGCGCACGTGCATGCCCCCACTCGCGACGAAGACTGACTCCCCTGGGGAGACTTCAGAAGTACCCCAAGATCCATGTCAGCACTGGAGAGGATTCCTCAGGTTCCGGCACCGACTCCACACAAGGTCTTATGCCGGGGTCCAGCCCCGGTGGATCCAGGGAATTCGAAGGGTGGTCGGCGTTGGCGTGGAAAGACTTGTTTATTTATTAATGTAAGATTAGATTAGGAAACTATAGTGTAGTAAGAAGATTAAGTGGAGGAAGAGGGCTGAATAGCTTGGTTTACGCGGAAGGCCAATAAAATTCCAGACAAGGAATTTGCACCACCTACGTTGGGCCACCAGCGCCCGCTTGAATATCTAAGGGTGCCTCGCCTTAAGCTCCCTTTCGTGCGGGTCTTAACAGCCGGGGCAAGTAAGTAGACCTGGCGAGCCTCCGCACTCCAGGTGGAGATTCAGCCTGAAGTTAAAGTAAAGAGCAGAGAGAAGGAAAGGTAGAGAAGAAGAAAGAGAGAGAAAGACACGGGGGGAGCCAGAGTCCCAAGAAACCAGGCTGAGAGACTAGTTCGAGAAGCTGGTCCGAGAAACTGGCCCCCGGCCCCTGGCCTCCTCCTTTATTGTTCAGAAGGCCTTTTATACTTTTGATAAAAACATGGAGATCAATGGATAACACAAAATTATGTAGCGTTCACAACCCAGATTCTTTCTGTATATCATTTTGTATACAAAAGGTCTCAGGTGATTTACATTATCTTCTGGCCAAGAGACTTGTTAACACTTTTTGGCTCTCTTCCTTAATGAATGTTAATTTTGTTTCCCCTGAAGTGTTTTTCTTTAATCTGCATCTCCTTAAAGCATTAAAGTTACATCTCTATAGAACAAAGGTGCAGTGGGTTATAACAAAGAAGGTACTTAACTCAAAGATCTAATGTTGCTAATACCAGGTCTACTACTTGTTTTTCTATATACCAACTATATCTAAAAATAAAGGATATGAAAATTTGGCAGCAAGCATTGACCCAAAAAATGAAACTTTTAATCAGTCCTATTCTAAAGCTTTTGACTCCTCGGAAGCTCCTGCATTCCTAGGATGTTTTAAGCTTCCTGTGCCTCCTGCGGTCAGGAGGCCTCAAACAATCACAAGCGCAGCTGTACGAGTCCTACAGGCAGGCTAGAAAGCCATCAGAGGGTTTTTGGATTGAAACACTCTTTCAAATGCAGAAGACTAACGCCCTGAATTGACTTTTTCCAGAAAAGGTCAGAAGAGTGAAAAAGCAGAGCACAAAAACCGGCAGATTTTTGTTGGGGTACATGCTTAAAAATTTCCAGAGGGGTTCCTGAAGTCTGAGCACGCCTTGCTTATGTCAGCTTCCTTCCTCATAAACTTGTCACGGGCGGGCTTCCTCACACTGGCTCCCGGCAGGCTTAGGCCCCGGCATCGAAGGGAGAGGAATCCCGAGAGGCCCCCGAGCAACTCGCATGGGGACTGGCCTTTCCTGAGGCCACCAGAGCGGGTCCCTGAGGTCCCCGTCATAAGTCGAGAGCACCTGCCGCTACTCGAGAAAATCCAGGAGGTTCTCCCCTCCAGGCGAGATGAGGCCCATTTCCGCTGAGGCGTCTCGAGGCTAATCACACCTAACCTCTGGAACTTCCAAAGGGTCCTTCACACCCTTGCTGCAACTCAAGAAGTTCCCCGACATACCCGTCTCCACTCGAGAGGAAGCACGAGAGTCCCGCCCTCATCCAGAGGAGCCCCGTTTCCGCCTCCTAGCTCGAGAGGAGGGATCCTTCCCATGCGTGGTCGGGAGAGAATTCCCAGGGTTTCCGTCGCATCTCAAGAGGAGGCGCTCTCCACAGGAAAGGCGAGAGGAACTCCAGGGTCGTGCCACCATTCCCAGAGTCCCCCAGATGTCTCAGTCCATTCCAGGGAAACCTGTTTTCCCTGCACTGCCTCGACTTTCAAGCCGAGGATCGACTCACACCACGGTGGCACGTGGGACAGCCCTGTGGGAAAACCTCCTGGGCAAGCCTCGAGTGGAAGCCACAGATCCCTTGATCCACGTGAAGGGAAGCGTGACACTGCTGCTACAGCTCGAGAGGAAATCGCACGTGCATGCCCCCATTCGAGACGAGGACTGACTCCCCTGGGGAGACTCCAGAAGAACCCACAAATCCATCTCAGCACTGGAGAGGAATCCTCAGGTGCCGGCAGCGACTCCACAAAAGGTCTTAGGCCCCGGCATCGACGGGAGAGGAATCCCGAGAGGCCCCCGAAAAACTCGCATGGGGACTGGCCTTTCCTGAGACCACCAGAGCCGGTCGCTGAGGTCCCCGTCGTAAGTCGAGAGCACCTGCCACAACTCGAGAAAATCCAGGAGGTTCTCCCCTCCAGGCCAGATGAGGCCCGTTTCCGCTGAGGCGTCTCGAGGCTAATCACACCTAACCTCTGGAACTTCCAAAGGGTCCTTCACATCCCTTGCTGCAACTCAAGAAGTTCCCCGACATACCCGTCTCCACTCGAGAGGAATCACGAGAGTCCCACATTCATCCAGAGGAGCCCCGTTTCCGCCTCCTAGCCTGAGAGGAGGGATCCTTTCCCTGCGTGGTCTGGAAAGAATTCCCGGAGTTCCCGTCGCATCTCAAAAGGAGGCGCTCTCCACAGGAAATGCGAGAGGAACTTCTGGGTCGAGCCACATTCCCAGAATCCCCCAGATGTCTCAGTCCATTCCAGGGAAACCTGTTTTCCCTGCACTGCGTCGACTTTCAAGCCGAGGACTGACTCACACCACGGTGGCACGTGGGACAGCCCTGTGGGATAGCCTCGTGGGAAAGCCTCGTGGGAAAGCTCGTGGGAAAGCCTCCTTGAAAAGCCACAGATCCCTTGATCCAGGCGAATGGAAGCGCGACACTGCTGCTACAGCTCGGGAGGAAAGCGCACGTGCATGCCCCCACTCGAGACGAGGACTGACTCCACTGGCGAGACTCCAGAAGTACCCCAAGATCCATGTCAGCACTGGAGAGGAATCCTCAGGTTCCGGCACCGACTCCACACAAGATCTTAGGCCCCGGCATCGACGAGAGAGTAATCCCGAGAGGCCCCCGAGCAACTCGCATGGGGACTGGCCTTTCCTGAGGCCACCAAAGTTGGTCCCTGAGGTCCCCGTCCTAAGTCGAGAGCACCTGCCGCAACTCGAGAAAATTCAGGAGGTTCTCCCCTCCAGGGAGATGAGGCCCATTTCTGCTGAGGCGTCTCTAGGCTAATCACACCTAACCTCTGGAGCTTCCAAAGGGTCCTTCACACCCTTGCTGCAACTCAAGAAGTTCCCCGATATACCCGTCTCCACTCGAGAGGAAGCACGAGAGTTCTGCCCACATCCAGAGGAGGCCCGTTTCCGCCTCCTTGGTCAAAGCGGAGGGATCCTTTCCCTGCGTGGTCGGGAAAGAATTCCCGGCGTTCCCGTCGCGTCTCAAGAGGAGGCACTCTCCACAGGAAACGCGAGAGGAACTCCAGTGTCGTGACACCAGTCCCAGAGTCCCCGAGATGTCTCAGTCCATTCCAGGGTAACCTGTTTTCCTTGCACTGCCTCGACTTTCAAGCCGAAGATCGACTCACACCACGGTGGCACGTGGGACAGCCCACTGGGAAAGCCTCGTGGGAAAGCCTCGTGGGAAAGCCTCGTGGGAAAGCCTCGTGGGAAAGCCACAGATCCCTTGATCCACGCGAAGGGGAGCATGACAGTGCTGCTACAGCTCGAGACGAGGACTGACTCCCCTGGGGAGACTGCAGAAATACCCCAAGATCCATTGCAGCACTGGAGAGGAATCCTCAGGTTCCGGCACCGATTCCACACAAAGTCTTAGGCCCCGGCATCGACGGGAGAGGTTCCCGAGAAGCCCCCGAGCAACTTACATGGGGACTGGCCTTTCATGAGGCCACCAGAGCGGGTCTCTGAGGTCCAAGTCGTAAGTCGAGAGCTCCTGCTGCAACTCGAGAAAATCCAGGAGGTTCTCCCCTCCAGGCGAGATGTGGCCCATATCCGATGAGGCATCTTGATGCTAATCAACAAGCGTCTGGAACTAACAAACGGGCCTTCAAACCCTAGCTGCAACTCAAGAAGTTCCCCGAAATACCCCTCTCCACTCGAGAGGAAGCACGAGATTCTTGCCCACATCCAGAGGAGCCCGTTTCAGCCTCATAGCTCGAGCGGAAGGATCCTTTCCCTGCGTTATCCGGAAAGAATTCCCGGCGTTCCCCTCGCATCTCAAGAGGAGGCGCAACCACAGGAATGGCGATAGGAACTCCAGGGTCTTGCCACCATTCCCAGAGTCCCCCAGATGTCTCAGGCCATTCCAGGGAAACCTGTTTCCCTTCACTGCCTCGACTTTCAAGCCGAGGATTGACTCACACCACGGTGGCACGTGGGACAGCCCTGTGGGAAAGCCTCGTGGGAAAGCCTCGTGTGAAAGCCTCAAGGGAAAGCCACATAATCCTTGATCCACCCGAAGGGAAGCGCGACAATGCTGCTACAGCTCGGGAGGAAATCGCACGTGCATGCCCCCACTCGAGACGAGGACTGACTCCCCTGGGGAGACTCCAGAAGTACCCCAAGATCCATGTCAGCACTGGAGAGGAATCCTCAGGTTCCGGCACCCACTCCACACGAGATCGTAGGCCCCGGCATCGACGGGAGAGGAATCCCGAGAGGCCCCGAGCAACTCGCATAGGGATTGGACTTTCCAAAGGCCACAAGAGCAGGTACCTGAGGTCCCCGTCGTAAGTCGAGAGCACCTATCGCAACTCGAGAAAATCCTGGAGGTTCTCCCTTCCAGGCGAGATGAGGCCCATTTCCACTGAGGCGTTTTGAGGCCAATCACACCTAACCTCTGGAACTTACAAAGGGTCCTTCACATCCTTACTGCAACTAAAAAAGTTCCCCGACATACCCGTCTCCACTCGAGAGGAAGCTCGAGAGTCCCGCCCACATCCAGAGGAGCCCCGTGTCCGCCTCCTAGCTCTAGAGGAGGGATCCTTTCCCTGCGTGTTCGGGAAAGAATTCCCGGCGTTCCGGTCGCATCTCAAGAGGAGGCTCTTTCGACAGGAAAGACGAGGGGAACTCCAGGGTCGTGACACCATTACCTGAGTCCCACAGATGTCTCAGTCCATTCCAGGGAAATGTGTTTTCCCTGCACTGCCTCGACTTTCAAGCCGAGCATCGACTCACACCACGGTGGCACGTGGGACAGCCCTATGGGAAAGCCCCGTGGGAAAGCCTCGTGGTAAAGTCTCGAGGGAAAGCCACAGATCCCTTGATCCACGCGAAGGGAAGCGAGACTCTGCTGCTACAGCTCTGGAGGAAAGCGCACGTGCATGCCCCCACTCGGGACGAGGACTGACTCCCCTGGGGAGACTCCAGAAGTACCCCAAGATCCATATCAGCACTGGACAGAAATCCTCAGGTTCCGGCACCGACTCCAAACAAGATCTTAGGCCCCGGCATCGACGAGAGAGGAATCCCGAGAGGCCCCCGAGCAACTCGCATGGGGACTGGCCTTTCCTGAGGCCACCAGAGTGACTCCCCAGGGGAGTGGATCCCTAGCAGTGTCATGCTTCCCTTCGCGTGGATCAAGGAATCTGTGGCTTTCCCTCGAGGCTTTCCAACGAGGCTTTCCCAGTGGGCTGTCCCACGTGCCACCGTGGTGTGAGTCGATCCTAGGCTTGAAAGTCAAGGCAGTGCAAGGAAAACAGGTTTCCCTGGAATGGACTGAGACATCTGTGGAACTCTGGGAATGGTGGCACGACACTGGAGTTCCTCTCGCGTTTCCTGTGGAGAGTGCCACGAGCAACTTGCATGGGGACTGGCCTTTCATGAGGCCAACAGAGCGGGTCTCTGAGGTCCAAGTCGTAAGTCGAGAGCTCCTGCTGCAACTCGAGAAAATCCAGGAGGTTCTCCCCTCCAGGCGAGATGTGGCCCATATCCGATGAGGCGTCTCGAGGCTTATCAACAAGCGTCTGGAACTAACAAACGGGCCTTCAAACCCTGGCTGCAACTCAAGAAGTTCCCCGAAATACCCCTCTCCACTCGAGAGGAAGCACGAGAGTCCCGCCCACATCCAGAGTAGCCCCGTTACTGCCTCCTAGCTCGAGAGGAGGGATCCTTTCACTGAGTGGTCGGTCAAGTATTCCCGGAGTTCCCGACTCATCTCAAGAGGAGGCGCTATCCACAGGAAAGGCGAGAGGAACTCCAGATTCGTGCACCCATTCCCAGAGTCCCCCAGATGTCTCAGTCCATTCCAGGGAAACCTGTTTCCCTACACTGCCTCGACTTTCAGGACGAGGATCCACTCACACCACGGTGGCACTTGGCACAGCCCTTAGGGAAATCCTCGAGGGAAAGCCACAGATCCCTTGATCCATGCAAAGAGAAGCGTGACACTGCTGCTACAGCTTGGGAGGAAAGCGCACGTGCATGCCTCCACTCGAGATGAGGACTGACTCCCCTGGGGAGACTCCAGAAGTACCCCAAGATCTATGTCAGCACTGGAGAGGAAACCTCAGGTTCCGGCACCGACTCCACACAAGGTCTTAGACCCCGGCATCGACCAGAGAGAAATCCCGAGAGGCCCCCGAGCAACTCGCATGGGGACTGGCCTTACCTGAGGCCACCAGAGCGGGTCCCTGAGGTCCCCGTCGTAAGTCGAGAGCACCTGCACCAACTCGAGAAAATGCAGGAGGTTCTCCCCTCCAGGGGAGATGAGGCCCATTTCCTCTGAGGCGTCCCCAGGCTAATTACACCTAACCTCTGGAACTTTCAAAGGGTCCTTCACACCATTGCTGCAACTCAAGAAGTTCCCCGACGTACCCGTCTCCACTCGAGAGGAAGCACGAGAGTCCCGCCCACATGCAGAGGAGCCCCGTTTCCGCCTCATAGCTCGAGAGGAGGGATCTTTCCCTGCGTGGTCGGGAAAGAATTCCCGGCGTTCCCGTCGCATCTCAATTGGAGGCGCTCTCCACAGGAAAGGAGAGAGGACCTCCATTGTCTTGCCACCATTCCCAGAGTCTTCCAGATGTCTCAGTCCATTCCAGGGAAACCTGTTTTCCCTGCACTGCCTCGACTTTCAAGCCGAGGATCGACTCACACCTCGGTGGCACGTGGGACAGCCCTGTGGGAAAGCCTGGTGGGAAAGCCTCGTGGGAAAGTCTCGTGGGAATGCCTCGAGGGAAAGCCACAGATGCTTTGATCCACGCGAATGGAAGCTTGACAGTGCTGCTACAGCTCGGGAGGAAAGCGCAGCTGCATGCCCCCACACGAGACGAGGACTGACTCCCCTGGGGAGACTCCAGAAGTAACCCAAGATCCATGTCAGCACTGGAGAGGAATCCTCAGATTCAGGCACCGATTCCACACAAGGTCTTAGGCCCCGGAATCGACGGGAGAGGAATCCCGAGAGGCCCCCGAACAAATCGCAAGGGGACTGGCCTTTCCTGAGGCCACCAGAGCAGGTCCCTTAGGTGCCAGGCATAAGTAAAGAGCACCTGCCGCAACTCGAGAAACACAGGAGGTTCTTCCATCCAGGCGACATGGGGCCCATTTCCGCTGAGGAGTCTCGAGGCTAATCACACCTAACCTCTGGAACTTCCAAAGGGTCCTTCACACCATGGCTGCAACTCAAGAAGTTCCCCGACATACCCATCTCCACTTGAGTGGAAGCACGAGAGTCCCGCTGACATCCAGACGAGCCCCGTATCCGCCTCCTAGCTCGAGAGGAGGGATCCTTTCCCTGCGTGGTCGGGAAAGAATTCCCGGTGTTCCCATCGCATTTCAAGAGGAGGCGCTCTCCACAGGAAAGGCGAGAGTAACTCCAGGGTCGTGCCACCATTCCCAGAGTCAACTAGATGTCTCCGTCCATTCCAGGTAAACCTGTTTTCCCTGCACGGCCTCGACTTTCAAGCCGAGGATCGACTCACACCACGGTGGCACGTGGGACAGCCCTGTGGGAAAGCCTCGTGGGAACGCCTCGAGGGAAAGCCACAGATCCCTTGATCCACGCGAAGGGAAGCGTGACACTGCTGCTACAGCTCGGGAGGAAAGCGCACGTGCATGCCCCCACTCGAGACGAGGACTGACTCCCCTGGGGAGACACCAGAAGTACCCCAAGGTCCATGTCAGCACTGGAGAGGAATCCTCAGCTTCCGGCACCGACTCCACACAAGATCTTAGGCCCCGGCATCGACGGGAGAGGAATTCCCAGAGGCCCCTGAGCAACTCACATGGGGACTGGCCTTTCCTGAGGCCACTAGAGCGGGTCCCTGAGGTCCCCGTCGTAAGTTGAGAGCATCTGCCGCAACTCGAGAAAATACAGGAGGTTCTCCCCTCCAGGCGAGATGAGGCCCATTTCCGCTGAGGCGTCTCGAGGCTAATCAATTCTAACATCTGGAACTTCCAAAGGGTTCTTCACACCCTTGCTGCAACTCAAGAAGTTCCCCGACATACCCGTCTCCACTTGAGAGGAAGCACGAGAGTCCCAGCCACATCCTGAAGAGCCCCGTTTCCGTCTCATAGCTCAAGAGGAGGGATCCTTTCCCTGCGTGGTCGGGAAAAAATTCCCGGCATTTCCGTCGCATCTCAAGAGGACTCGCTCTCCACAGGAAAGACGAGAGGAACTCCAGGGTCGTGCCACCATTCCCAGAGACCCCAGCTGTCTCAGTCCATTCCAGGAAAACCTGTTTTCCCAGCACTGCCTCGACTTTCAAGACGAGGATCGACTCACACCACGGTGGCACGGAAACAGCACTGTGGTAAAGCCTCGTGGGAAAACCTCGTGGGAAAGCCTCCTTGGAAAGCCATAGATCCCTTGATCCACGCGAAGGGAAGCGTGACACTGCTGCTACAGCTCGGGAGGAAAGCGCATGTGCATGCCCCCACTCGAGACGAGGACTGACTCCCCTGGGGAGACTCCAGAAGTACCCCAAGATCCATGTCAGCACTGGAGAGGAATCCTCAGGTTCCGGTACCGACTCCACACAAGATCTTAGGCCCGGGCATCGATGGGAGAGGAATCCCGAGAGGCCCCCGAGCAACTCGCATGGGGACTGGCCTTTTCTGAGGCCACTAGAGCGTGTCCCTGAGGTCCCCGTCGTAAGTTGAGAGCACCTGCCGCAACTCTAGAAAATACAGGAGATTCTCGCTCCAGGCGAGATGAGGCCCATTTCCGCTGAGGCGTCTCGAGGCTAATCAATTCTAACATCTGGAACTTCCAAAGGGTCCTTCACACCCTTGCTGCAACTGAAGAAGTTCCCCGACATACCCGGCTCCACTTGACCGGAAGCACGAGAGTCCCGCCCACATCCAGAGGAGCCCCGTTTCTGCCTCCTAGCCTGAGAGGAGGGATCCTTTCCCTGCGTGTTCGGGAAAGAATTCCCGGCGTTCCCGTCGCATCTCAAGAGGAGGCGCTCTCCACAGGAAAGGCGAGAGGAACTCCAGGGTCGTGCCACATTCCCAGAGTCCCCCAGATGTCTCAGTCCATTCCAGGGAAACCTGTTTTCCCTGCACTGCCTCGACTTTCAAGCCGAGGATCGACTCACACCACGGTGGCACGTGGAACAGCCCTGTGGGAAAGCCTCGTGAGAAAGCCTCGTAGGAAAGCCTCGTGGTAAAGCCTCGAGGGAAAGCCACAGATCCCTTGATCCACGCGAAGGGAAGCGCGACACCGCGCTTCAGATCGGGAGGAAAGGGCACGTGCACGCCCCCGCTGGAGACGAGGACTGACTCCACTGGGGAGACTGCAGAAGTACCCGAAGATCCATGTCAGCACTGGAGAGGAATGCTCAGGTTCCGGCACCGACTCCACACAAGATCTTAGCCCCGGCATAGACGGGAGAGGAATCCCGTGAGGTCCCCGAGCAACTCGCATGGGGACAGGCCTTTCCTGAGGCCACCAGAGCGGGTCCCTGAGGTCCCCGTCGTAAGTCGAGAGCACCTGCTGCAACTCGAGAAAATCCAGGAGGTTCTCCCCTCCAGGATAAATGAGGCCCATTTCCTCTGAGGCATCTCGAGGCTAATCACACCTAAACTCTGGAACTTCGAAAGGGTCTTTCACACCCTTGCTGTAACTCAAGAAGTTCCCCGACATACCCGTCTCCACTCGAGAGGAAGCACGAGAGTTCTGCCCACATCCAGAGGAGCCCCGTTTCCACATCCTATCTCGAGAGGAGGGATCCTTTCACTGTGTTCGGGAAAGAATCCCCGGCGTTGCCGTCGCATTTCAAGAGGAGGCGCTCTCCACAGGAAAGGCGAGAGGAACTCCAGGGTCGGGCCACCATTCCAAGAGTCCCCCAGATGTCTCAGTCCATTCCAGGAAAAACTTTTTTCCCTGCACTGCCTCGACTTTCAAGCCGAGGATCGACTCACACAATGGTGGCACGTGGAACAGCCCTGTGGGAAAGCCTCGTGGGAAAGCCTGGTGGGAAAGCCTCGAGGGAAAGACACAGATCCCTTGATCCCCGCGAAGGGAAGCGTGACACTGCTGCTACAGCTCAAGAGGAAAGCGCACGTGCATGTCCCCACACAAGACGAAGACTGACTCCCCTGGGGAGACTCCAGAAGTATCCCAAGATCCATGTCAGCACTGGAGGGGAATCCTAAGGTTCCGGCAACGACTCCACACAAGGTCTTAGGCCCCGGCATCGACGGTAGAGGAGGACCTAGAGGACCCCGTATTACTCGCATGGGGACTGGCCTTTCCTGAGGCCACCAGAGCGGGTCCCTGAGGTCCCCGTCGTAAGTCGAGAATAGCTGCCCCAACACGAGAAAATCCAGGAGGTTCTCCCCTCCAGGCGAGATGAAGCCCAATTCTGCTGAGGCGTCTCGAGGCTTATCACACCTAAACTCTGGAACCTACAAAGGGTCCTTCACACCATTGTTGGAACTCAGCAAGTTCCCCGACATACCCGTCTCCACTCAAGAGGAAGCACGAGAGTCCTGAACACATCCAGTGGAGCCCCGTTTTCGCCTCCTAGCTCGAAGAGGAGGGATCCTTTCCCTGCATGGTCGGGAAGAATTCCCGGCGTTCCCGTCGCATCTCCAGTGGAGGCGCTCTCCACAGGAAAGGCGAGAGGAACTCCAGGGTCGTGCCACCATTCCAATAGTCCCCCAGATGTCTCAGTCCATTCCAGGGAAACCTGTTTTCCCTGCACTGCCTCGACTTTCAAGCTGAAGATCGACTCACACCACGGTGGCACTTGGGACAGCCCTGTGGGAAAGCCTCTTGGAAAACCTTGTGGGAAAGCCGCGAGGGAAAGCCACAGATCCCTTGATCCCCGCCACGGGAAGCGTGACACTGCTGCTACAGCTCGGGAGGAAAGCGCACGTGCATGCCCCCACTCGAGACGAGGACTGACTCCCCTGGGAGACTCCAGGAGTACCCAAGATCCATGTCAGCACTGGAGGGGAATTCTAAGGTTCGGCACCGACTCCACACAAGTCTTAGCCCGGCATCGACGTGAGGGGAATCCGAGAGGCCCCGAGAAACTCGCATGGGACTGGCCTTCCTGAGGCCACCAGAGCGGGTCCCTGAGGTCCCCGTCGTAAGTTGAGAGCACCTGTCACAACTCGAGAAATTCCAGTGGTTCTCCCCTCCAGGCGAGATGAGGCCCATTTCCGCTGAGGCGTCTCAAGGCTAATCACACCTAAAGTCTGAATTTCCAAAGGGTCCTTCACACCCTTGCTGCAACTTAAGAAGTTCCCCGACACACCTGTCTCCACTCGAGAGGAAGCACCAGAGTCCCGCCACATCCAGAAGAACCCCGTTTCCGCCTCTTTGCTCGAGAGGAGGGATCCTTTCCCTGCGTAGTCGGGAAAGAATTCCCGGTGTTCCATAGCGTCTCAAGAGGAGGCCCTCTCCACAGGAAAGGCGAGAGGAACTCCAGGGTCGTGCCACCAATCCGAGAGTCCCCCGATGTCTCAGTACATTCCAGGGAAACCTGTATTCCTTCACTGCCTCGACTTTCAAGCCGAGGATCGACTCACACCACGTTGGCACTTGGGACAGCCCTATGGAAAGCCTGTGAGGGAAAGCCTTTGGAAAAGGCTTCTGAGAAAAGCATGATTCCTTGATCCACATGCACTGCGGCAAGCATGGACACTTGCCTGCCCCATCTCGGCGCAGGAAAGCGCCACCGTCGCATGCCCCCACTCGAGGACGAGGACTGACTCACCCTAGGGACACTTCCAGAAGTACACCAAGATCCCATTTCCATGCACTGGATAGGAAACCTCAGTTCTGGCCCCATGCACCCAAGATTCTTAGGTCCTGCCATTAAGGGCGGCGGGGAATCACAAGAG